>NW_027506956.1:310000-507500 GCF_052324685.1 Brachyhypopomus gauderio
GAGAGAGAGAACATGTATGTGTGTGAACCCTTTACAGCAGTCTTCTCCAAGAGTTTCATCAACACACCTGAGACAGCGTTATCACACACAATTATTTATTGTCAGACACTGCTCATACATTTATGCACATACACACACGCAGACATACCACTGCACTCCCAACAAGAGGAAGCAGATTGACTTTAGTCACTCCCCCTCAGGAAGGCACTAGCCCCACATCTGTGATCAGAGATGTTCTTCTGCACATCTCGGTTGTAACAGCCGAACATTTGAGTTACTGTGTCCATTACACTAGCACGGCCCACTCCGGCCATTCTCCTCAGACCTCTGGCATCAACAAGGCATTCTGGCCCACAGAACTGCTGCTCACTGGATATCTACTCCATTTTGTACCATTCGTTGTAAACCCTACAGATGGTTGTGGGTGAAAATCCCATGAACAACCCATGCTATGAAGTGTACATCTCTCACACTCTTTCTCTTTCCCTTGCATTGTCCCACACACTATCTCTCTCTCACACTTTACCTTTCACACACTCTCACACAAACTATTTCTCTCTCTCACACACACACACTCTCCCTGTCTGTGTGTGTGTGTTGTAAATATGTCTATCTCCCTGTCTCCCTGCAGAGTTGAGGAGAGTTTTAAGACTCTGTTCTGGTCCATATTTGGTCTGTCTGAAGTCTCCTCTGTGGTTCTGAAATATGACCATAAGTTCATCGAGAACATCGGCTATGTTCTGTACGGGATATACAACGTCACCATGGTGGTGGTTCTGCTCAACATGCTCATCGCTATGATCAACAGCTCCTACCAGGAGATAGAGGTGAGTAGGACACACAGCTCTTGTACTGTGTTCCATATGACTCTTCCAGCAACATGTAGCATGGCCACCAGAGCGTGTTTGCAGAAGCCTCTTGAGATGATCATTCAGACCAGCCAGGAGCACCTATGTGCCAAATCACTGCAAAACATGGTCCAAGATCCTGAAGATGCAGACATGCTGTAGCACCACGTGCAACACTCCTAGTCTCTACGTCTTTTCATTACACAGTTTTGTATATATTAGCATACAGACACAAAGTAATTGATAAGTTACTGATGAGAGTAACAGATGAGCAACCAGTGAGAGATTGATGAATTATCGATTAGTTTTCCTGTCATCCTTGGTCCTGCTGTGAGGGTTAGTGTAAGGTATGCAGTATTTAGCTTTTTTCATTGGTGGGCTGCAGCGTGTGCTCAGGGAACATCACAAGAACAGCAGTTAAGCGCTGCCCCTCACTAGCCGAGCGGGCCACTCAGAGAACCGATGTTGCTGCAGAAAGGGAAACCAGGAAGCTTCAGTTTTGCCTCACAGACCTGAAATGGGACGAGAGTATAAAGGGTTCAGTCTGAGCATTAAGCTGTTGGGAGCTGCTGGGATCTAACTGGGACTTAACATCTTACATGGAAGATTCTGTCCAGATCACTTTCATATGCCACAACAGAATGTAGACTTTTCACAGCAGACGTTATAACAAGGCAGCTGATCCACAGTCAGCAGGTGAAGAGTAACTGTGGTGACGAGAAAAAAACATGAGCTGGCATGTTGAAACGACCTTGAGAGGCCCTCAAAATAGGAAGAACTCGTACTCTGATATCAGTGTAGTTCAAATCATCCTCTGATATCAGTGTAGCTCAAATGATCCTCTGATATCAGTGTAGTTCGAATCATCCTCTGATATCAGTGTAGTTCGAATCATCCTCTGATATCAGTGTAGTTCGAATCATCCTCTGATATCAGTGTAGTTCAAATCATCCTCTGATATCAGTGTAGTTCAAATCATCCTCTGACATCAGTGTAGTTAGAATCATCCTCTGATATCAGTGTAGTTAGAATCATCCTCTGATATCCGTGTAGTTCAAATCATCCTCTGATGTCAGTGTAGTTCGAAATCATCCTCTGATATCAGTGTAGTTCGAATCATCCTCTGATATCAGTGTAGTTCGAATCATCCTCTGATATCAGTGTAGTCGAGGCAGCCCTGTGAATTTGACGACTCCAGAAGGGGCAGCAGCGGTGGTAAGAGGCCCTGCTGTGCCCCAGTTGCCTGTGCACTGGTCCTAAGTGCCTCTGTTGCCCAGGACGACTCTGACGTGGAGTGGAAGTTCGCGCGCTCCAAGCTCTGGCTGTCGTACTTTGACAACGGCAAGACGCTGCCTCCACCCTTCAGCATCGTGCCCACGCCCAAGTCCTTCGTGCGCTGCACCACCCGGCTGGTCAACCTGCTACGCTGCCGCCGCCGTCGCCTCAACAAGGACGTGGAGGTCGGCATGGAGAACTCCAAGTCCAGAGTACGTGCACGTGTGTGTGTGTGTGTGTGTGTGTGTGTGTGTGTGTGTGTGTGTGTGTGAGAGAGAGAGAGAGAGAGTCAGGGATATGACTGTGTGGGTGTCTACCTCTTTATCACACTTTATCGTTCTCTCTATCACTTATTCACTCGCTCTATCTATATCTCCCTCATTCTTCTAGCTTAGTATTCATCATTTTAAGTGCATCTGACCAAGTTGAAAACCAGGGTTTCTCCTAAATGAGCAAAGTCTTCTCCCTCTGAGTCTGGCTGACTGTAGACATCGGTGGTAAAGCACACGACATCTCGCCAGTGTGGTTCTCTCACCTATACGACCAACATATTAGGGTTGGCCTGAAGGCACAGTGTGTCATTAGCATTTATTTGAGAGAAGATGTACATCTTTGCTCTTATTCTGCCCCCAGAGGGAATCAATCATAGTTCTGTATGTGGCAAGGATCATTCTTGTTACCAATTATACATTCATAAAGTTCAAAGGTGTCCCGAATAACCATAACGTATGAGTGGATAGATCCTACATGTCCACTGTATGTATCTAATTTAATCTGACTGGATGGATGTCTTCCTCTGGGTTAACGAAATTGAAAACCTGAGTCCAGATTTGGAGAGAACTGATGAAACGGTTTCTCACTAACTACCTGTAGTAAATATTTAGGTTTAGAATGGGCAGGGTTCATGCTTAGAACACACACACACACATCAGCATCATTTGTGAAGCTTTTGCATTGATACAGTCTTTCAACTGTAGTAGTTGTAGCAGTCTACTAATCCACTACTAAACACCACTAAACATTTTAGCAGTGTAGGGTGCCACCTAGTGATCAAATATTGTCTAACAAGTTGTAGGCCTTGGGCTATACATTTACATTTACATTTATGGCATTTAGCAGACGCTCTTATCCAGAGCGACTTACAAAAGTGCTACGTAGTTGCTTGGAATCTCCAAGGTATTATAGATAGTATAGTATAGGGCTATCTGGTTTTAGATTGGAAATATAATATGTCAACTATGCTTAATTCAGAATTTCAACAGAATTTGGCCTATCCCATACTGATATCAGGCTAGTGTGTCACCTAGTGGCTAAAATTTTCTTTACAAGTGGTAGGCATTTCTTATCTGGATTTATTTGGAAAACCACAACTGTGCCTAATTCAGAATTTCCAGTAAAGTTTGCTCTCAACAAACAGACATGGGTATGCCTAAGCATTAATAGCATTTGACCGCGCCCATACGGACTGTTTTGTGTGCATATGCGTCTGTGTTTGTCCCCAAACATTGGGTGTATAAATTATTCATGTGTTTGGCATGTTCATGTGCACCGTGCGAGTGGTTTGTGCTAGCACCACCCGTGTCATGTCGGGCTGCTTCCCAGGACTCGTCTGCATCTGACAGACTGTATGTTTCACAGCTGAACCTCTTCACGCAGTCCAACATGCGCATGACTGAGTCTCTCAGCTTCAACAGCATCCTCAACCAGCCCACACGCTATCAGGCAAGGCAGCTGCTCTCGTCAAAACCCCCACCCCCTGCACACCCCCCCCCCTCCATTCTCTCCTCCAGACCCCCGGGCTCCTCTTCCATCATGTCCTTGCAGAGTCTTTCGGTTCGCTTACCCTCCTCTCATATCCCCTCACTTTTCTTCTCACTTTTCTTCTCCCTCTCCCCCTCCCTCATCTCTCATCTCACTCGTCACAAGCAAATTGCCTAATATACCCAACAATGAGAAGAAGAGCCTGTAGCCTTTAGCCATTAGCAGCTGCTCCCGCATGACTCTGATCTCCAATCATCTCCCCCACAGCAAATCATGAAGCGGCTGATCAAGCGCTACGTCCTGAAAGCACAAGTGGACAAGGAGAACGATGAAGTCAACGAAGGTGAGTAGGGATTCAGAACCAGGGCCCATCACTCTCTGGTCAGGTGCTAACTGGAACAGAACCATCCTCAAAAGACCCTGGACCCCTGTGTAGACCCATACGTAATATTTACAGAGTGGGAATTGATGACATATTGAGGTAAACTATGGAAATACAGCAAAATACACAAATCACTGTCCTCATTCAAGTCTTCAGGCAACTCCTTATTTAGTGCGTATAGGTTACATATTCATGAAAAACAGCACTTGATCTAGTGAGTTTATTGGTATACTGTGCAGGTTAATTAGCCTGTTCCTATGTGTTCATGTTTACTTCTACAGATAAATATTTGCAGCCTTCAATTTGTTAATTCCCTCTGCAAATGAAACTGGAACTCATTATGGGTTGTTAATAGTTGCGGATAATTACTGGCTCCAAACAGCTGTAAAACAACTGTACACATTTATTGATTTATAACAAGCCTAGAACAGAAGTTGTGTTGTCTGTGGCATAATGGCTTTTTGGACATTATTAGACCACACAAACCGCATAAAGCTAGAATGTGGCTTTAGAGAGCGCTAATGTTTTCTCAATAATGACTGCCTGATGATTTGATTTAAATTGCCAAGAGCCAGTCTCTTTGAAATATATTCTGAGTGGTGCTCAGTGTTAGAGCCTTGTGAAACCAGGCAACACCTGTCCACTTACATGTCTTAACAACCTTCTGATTCATGGCAGCTGGTTGCCTCCAGAGGGAATTAGGTGAGAGCCTCAGGGCTATCCTAGCCATCTAAAAACATCATGTCTGCCATATTGTGTCATTAAAGTGACATGTCAGTACATGATGGGTTCAACATCAAAGAACATTTTGAGGCAATGTCGGGATATGATATTGGCCATCTATGGATATTTCTGAACATTAGCTGGGCATACAATACAAAATCATAAAAATATAACACTATATCAATATAAGTGAATTAAACTTGAGGGATATCAATGGGCCAGTTAGGAAACATAAGCGCTGTGAATCAACTTCACTTGCTTTCGTGCAAATTAAAATGAAAAAGTGCTCTGGGGAGGCATCAAGCCACCAGCAGGACTGGTATCTGCTCCTGTGTATGAGGATGAATAGCAGGAGCCCTGCCAGAGGGCTCCAAACGGACCTCCATCAGGCGACTGGTGGGCATGTTTTTGACCAAACTGTCAGAACCAAAGTCCACGAGGGTGGTGCGAGGCTCTGATGTGCTTTAGTCCGTGCTCCAGAACTGCACAGCTTGACTGGCGTTCCACCAGAATTAGCCGGCCCTGTTCTGTTCACAGACGCGAGTAGGTTCACACCGGGTCCATGTGACAGAGGCGAAAGAGTCTGGAGACGTCACGGTGAATGTTATGCTGCTTGCGACATCGTCTAACATGACCGGTGTGGCGGTGAGTGAGTGATGGCCCAGGGAGGCAGAACCTTGGAGGGTAACTGAACCCTCCATGTGATGACAAACGGTACTGTGACTGCTGTTAGGTACCAGAACCACTGCCAAACCTTACACTGGTGCAGTGGACCCTGTGTTTCTCCTGGAGCAGGCCTGGCCTCATGTGGCCACAGTGTGTTAGTACTTCCTTGGTGATGAAGCCACCAAGACTGGCACTGGCACTCATGTTCCCAAGACTTGAATCCAATTAAGAACTTCTGGGACATTATGGCATCAGTGTATGTGATGCCGCCAAGTAGCACCACACACTTTCCAGGAGCTCAGTGATGCCCTGATACAGGTCTGGGAGGAGATCCACCAGGATACCATCTGCTGTCTCATCTGTCTGATATTTGAGATTGCAAAATGGCACAGGAGGGCTGTGCACTCTACTGAGACACACTGTGAATTGCCGTAATGAAATTCATGCAAATTGGATTTGCCTGTGATTTTAACATTCTGCTTCGATGTTCTGTGTTATTCTCAACATAATGCACAATTTAGATCAGTAAAGATGTCCAACTTGAACATATGGTTAATCAAGAGTCGGTGTAATTTAAGCTCTCCCTTAATGTTTTTGAGCAGTAAGGGCTTCTTTTTATACCAGTGTATACATGTGCATGAAACCACAATTTCTGTAAAAGTACATTAATTAGTAAATTGAAAACATTGACACTTCCATGATCTTGGTTTCAAGTCTTGGTATAAGATAGCTACTTAGGCATAACCACAAGCAAGTTAGCTAACTAGCTATTGTTAGCAAATGACAAATTTCCCACAGGCCTGTTTATAAAACAGATTACAATATCAAGTGGATCTATTTATATTTATATATATCATATCATAACATCTTACTTATGCTCCTTTGTAATCAGATTGGAATATCTGGAACTGTACTTGCTTGGATCCAGTCCTACCTCACTGACAGGCATCAGTTTGTTTCAATGGGAGGTTTTAGATCTGACTCGTGCATTCTGTCGCATGGTGTCCCGCAGGGTTCGGTCCTTGGCCCACTCCTCTTCATACTTTACTTGCTCCCACTTGGCGACATTATCCATGGGCATGGGTTGCAGTTTCATTGCTTTGCTGATGATGTCCAGATTTACATTTATTCCAAACCTTCTTTCAGCCTACTGCCTCCTGCTCTGCTAAAGTGCCTAATTGATGTGAGGTCATGGATGGTTGAGAATTTTCTTAGCCTAAATAGTGATAAGTCAGAGGCTGTAATAATTGCTTCTCCAGCTAATGTGAAGAAGATTAGCAATGTTACTGTCTCATTTCCTGGTTTTATTGTAAATTCATCACCCCTTATTAGAAACCTGGGAGTCACTCTAGATTCAACACTCTCTTTTGATCAACACATCAAGAATACCTGTAAGACAGCTTTCTTTCATCTCAGGAACATCGCCAGAATCCGGCCATTCCTCTCCCAAAATGCCGCTGAGGCTCTCGTCCACGCATTCGTTACTTCACGAATTGACTATTGCAATGCTGTTCTGCATGGACTTCCGGCTCGGCTGCTTAACAGGCTGCAACATGTGCAAAACGCAGCTGCAAGGATTTTAACTTGCACCAAATCCTGGGAGCACATTACACCTGTGCTGAAACATCTACATTGGCTCCCGGTTCAGTACCGCATACAGTTCAAGGTGATTGTACTGGTGTTCAAATCACTGCATGGCTGTGCACCATCTTATCTAGGTGGTCTGCTTCAGTCCTACACTCCAGTGCCCACCTTGCGCATCTACTTCAGGTGCCCAGCACCAAGTTGTGCACTGTTGGTGATCGAGCCTTCAGTGTGGTTGGTTCAAAGCTCTGGAACAGTCTGCCACTCGACCTGCGCTCTTGTTCATCCTTCTCAGCATTCAAAGCTCATTTGAAAACTCACCTCTTCCAGATAGCCTACAGCTAAGCAATATTTGTTTTAATTTGTTTTATTGGTTATTTTATTGGTCATTTTAGTTCTGTAATACTGTATTTTGATCTACTTTTTACTTTTCTATGCTTTTATTACCTGTACAGTGTCCTTGGGTTTCCTGAAATGCGCTTCTTAAATAAAATGTTATTATTATTATTATTATTATTATTATTATATTTGATAACAATATGTCTATAGAGAGATCTACAATGGTAAATTTTTACCCTGGTAAAAATTTCTGACACCCACAGAATAACTGTTGCTTAATTGACTTAACATTTAACTTACTTCTTCTTCTAAGGAAATACATGGAAGTTAGACTGCGGGAGAGTCTTTACCATATTAAAATATTATATGAAATAATATAGTTACTGACCATTTTAATTCATTCAGCTTTAAAAAAGAATCTCAACATCACCTTCAGAGTTGCAGTGTGGTACACTGGCATAGAGTACTTTTGTACTAACATTTTGTTAGTACAAAGCCATGACATGAATGTGCTAGCCTGCCAAATTCCATTAAAACTGATATTTACATTTACATTTACGGCATTTAGCAGACGCTCTTATCCAGAGCGACTTACAAAGTGCTTTGCTTCTGATCACAGAATACATCCTAGGAAATAGTACAAATAGGCCAGAATTCAAGACACCATTGAGCTGATATGAGCTTACCTTCTAATATTAATATGTACTGCACATTTGGGATGCACTGTGCGATGTATTAACATTTTCATGTATAGAATATCTGCAGACAATTTCCTCAAAAGATCATCCTTGAGCTAATGGTTTTGTAATATTAAAAAGCACTGAGAAATGCAGAGGTGATGTTACACTATCTATCTGCTCATTTGTGTGTGTGTGTGTGTGTGTGTGTGTGTGTGTGTGTGTGTGTGTGTGTGTGTGTGTGTTAAAACAGGTGAGCTGAAGGAAATCAAGCAGGATATCTCCAGTCTTCGCTATGAGCTGCTGGAGGACAAGTCCCAAGCTACAGAGGAGCTTTCTTTGCTCATTCAAAAACTCAGCGATAACCTCAATCTGGGTGCTGCCCCATGACTTAGCAGAGCACTTCCATATCAGCACGGACTCTGACTCTCGGTCCCACTCTGGCCAAACCCCTCAACAATGACTGGCCCCGCCCACCAGCTTGGATTGCTTGACAGCTCTAAGTCGCTCCCACATCTCTCTGACGACAGCTCTCACACATGTAACACGATAATCTACGTCCAGGACCTCCCCACTAGGTGCAAATGCAATGCAAACTACATCACACATTCTTGTCTGCTGTGACCTGACGAGTGTGTCAGCCTGAACATTCAGGATGACATTGCTGAATTTCCCTCATGCAAGTTTGTTCATTTCAGTACAGTCTAATAACAGCAAATAATATATACATATTTATTTGATTGCTTATTTGTAAAACACTGACCTTGAAAAATCAGTTTTCTCTTGTAAGCATCACTTCTTATATTACCCACTTAAAACTTTCAGTTTTTCACATTCCATTATTCTTCTTCAGTTTTTCTTTCTTTGTGTTTATACACATTCAACTGATTTTTTATTTGAACTCAATGAACTGAGAAGCAATTACTTTTGATCGATATTTACTGGTCAAGGAAGGACAAAATTTAAAGCACAGCAACATTTGTACGAATTGTCTGTTCTATCATTAGTTCCACAATTCTCTGCCATTGTGTTTCATGTACAGAGTCCTGTAAGGGAGAAACAGACTTGCCAGTCACCCACTGATCTGAACATGCGTGTGCGTTCTAAATATGAAAGATAACAGATTATCTTTGATTCTCTGAAACATTTAAACAATTATGAGTAGTGCAACGATTCTGAAACATCTTATAAACAAAATAACCATTTTGCAAGGTGAGTAATTTCTGTCAGTTACTGCTGTAGGTCTCATGAACATGCAGTTCCTTGTGTGAGAAAGTGACACAAAGATGGCTCCCGGTTCATTACAAGAGACAGTAATGACAGAGACGACACCCAGCGAGTCTCTGTGAGCAGGCTTATACCAGAAGGGCAGTCCTGTAGTGGGTTAGCTGTTTTCAGGTCCAACTTGTAAAGTCACGCTGGGTCTGCCTACACAAAGGCAGAGTTATCACAGGCCTGGAGGTGCACTGGAGGTGCCTGTTTCATGTTAGAGCCACAGATACACTGGAGAGTCAACGTGAAACATTGGTTCATTCAAGTACTCTGCATTAATGTCAATAATTAGTAGGTACAGTATAATTAATTTATTTTTACTTTTCGTATTTATTTGTCTAATTAATTCCTTTTCTGTGGCTTTGTGCACTATACATTTTTTTCATGCATTGTGCTGTTGCATATAGATGTGTCTGTATGGTTAGCCCAAGTATATTTTACCTGTAGGATAGTCTAAAACCAGTATACTAGCATTTCACCCATGTTACAACTGGCAGGGATGTTGTTTGTCTAATGAACACACATACAGTATGTGCCCAGCGCAGTTCCTGTGCTGTTCAGACATCATGCACTGGCTTTGCTTTCACTCTGCGATTAATTCAAAATCAGAAATGTGATGCAATGCAGGAGTAGGAAATACATTCTGGGGTCAAGCAGCAGAAAGGTCATCGCCCAAACCTATGCAGGACTCTTGTGACTTTTTTCAGTGCATTCATGATGTGGCATTGATGGGGGTTATAAAATATAATTATAAAATATAATTTCAGAGATGATCATAGATATTACAAACTGCTAGAAGTATATTTATCAGGCAAAGGCAGCACAGAGCTTAAAAAAAAATAGATTGACAAACTATTTTGTAGTTACTTCAGTATACTGATGTTCAAACTCAAAACAATATAAAAAAATCTTTTTAGTTTATTGTGTTGTGAAATGTGAAAATAAATAGCTGATGTATCCAGTAGTACCCCATACATTAACTACAACTGCACCCTCTGAGGTCTAGGGGCCTTTTTTCTGTTTAATATTTTGGATCCCAAATTCACTCATATCCTAAACAAAACTAGTATGACACTGATGTAAGTATTTCTATATGTCGAGCAGGAAATAATCTGGGTTTTTTCTCCTTTATTTTGCCCCTGTTCTCTCCTTCTCTGGTAGATGTTTAAGCTATGCATTTTCTTGTAATTGTAAGACTGACTTTATTTAAATTTGATCCATAAGTATTATAAAACATTTAAGAAATATAATGAATTATATGAATATGATTGTATTGTATGAAAATACTCAATTACACTGAAATATACATAATTAAATTTATAACATGTTTTCTACATAAAACAAATTTAAGAGAAGAACTGTCTCCTAACCTGTTTCTCACCCACACAAAAAAAATCAACGTGATTCCTGGTCCCAAGAATCAGAGGAACATACAGCACATAACATAATGGGAAATGATCACACATTACAATTAAAAAGTGTCTTTATTAGTTTTGCAAAAATACATTGTTTTTTTTGTTGATGGGAGATTTTGGGACAATATCATTAATGTGGAACTGATCATTTTGTTAGAATTCTTTGCACTGATGTAAATCAATGTTATTATTATTAGGGTTGATGAAGTTAATTGTATTTGATTGACTACACACCCACTTACAATGCCGCTAAACGACAAACACACACAGTCAGTGTGTATGGGCCAGACAGGAAGAACGGGTTGTTTCACAATCAAGCAATGCATTTCCGTAAAAGCTGCCAAGTCTGCATGACAGGGCAGAAATGAGTGAAAGGCACTGAAAGCCACAACTGGCCTCTGCTCTGGCCTGACCTTTCTCAAACACATCGGCACGCTACCACAGGCAAGTGTTTGCATTCGTATACTTGGTTTTGAGTTGGTTTTTTTTCCGTCTGGAGGAAAGGGTAACCGTGGCTTTGAGAATAAGAGCAGATGTAGATTCACATGTTCTGGTTCTGGCTGCTTACTCCACACCAGAGCTGAAATCTCCAGAGTGTTAGCAAAGCATTGTCTCATTATGGATGTTATTCCAGCTACTAGTGCAAACAATACCCCTTACGTTACCCTTAGCTGCATGCATTTGTGAGCAAGCACTAGAGAAATCCCTCTGCATCTGAACAGAGGGCCGTCTGCTTGTCCTGAGCTCTGCTCAGAAGCTGATTTTACTCCACTGTCTCCTCACCTACCAAGGGAGGCAGCTGATGGCTGCAGTTGCCATAGTTTTCATCCGAAAGTCCTTCTTTTCTGTTACATTGCTTTGCCAGCTGCTATGAAATCCGGCTTAACAGGGCAGGGATGTGATGTTGCTGGGGAGACAAACGGAACACAACCGTGCAGTGTCTGCTGACATCACCAGTGTCAATATGCAGCTCTGAATATTACACCAACAAAAGCTAAATGGTAGCACAGCAGCTCAGAGAACGTGGCATATAAACTGCATTTCCCAGTGCTCGCAAAAACAAAACAGGCTTTCACCACTTTAACATGCAAAACAAACACCTCCACATGGTCCCAGAGATGGACCTGAACCGTGTTTCTAGCATCTTAACTGGTGCTTTTACGTTTTGTTGGTAGCAGTAGCTTCATTTCAAATGTTCTACTGTAAAGAGGCCAGAAGTCCATGTATTGAGAGATAAAACAACAGAACATACAAAACTTTTCCATAGCTCAAGAGAAACATGTTTCCTGCCTTACTGAGCTAAATCCCAGGAGAGGGATCATACCTGAACCCCATGGATGACGACAGGGTCTTGTGACTGTGGACAGAGTCCTATACTTCATTCCAACCCTGGACCCAACCAAAGCCTGTTGATGAGCGTGTTTTTGGACGGCAGTAGTATCTGGTCTCAGAGGTGATGCTCAGTTGGGAGAAGGAAGCCTATAACAAGCTCCATAGAGAGAGGGCACACGGCAATATGTGCAAAACATGACATGAGCTTTATGACATGCACATGCACAACACTCTCAGTGAGGTTTAAAGTACAGCGCTTTTCAGACACAGCAGACACTAATATAACAGAGGTCCATGTACATGTGTGTGTGTACGTGCATGCTTGTGCATGCTCAGATATGCATCGTGCATTTTATGCTTCATTGTCGAGTACACTGAACAAACACATAGAACAGAGACACAGCTACATCGGATAAGTATCACCGAGACATTTTTCATTATGGTGTGAGCCCAGCGATGTGCTAACCAGACCATACACCTGCATTCGTGTTTAATCTTTACATCTTTACAACTTTACAACCATCTTTGGAACTTCCACCAACCTCCCATTTCCATTTCCATTATTTCTGCTGTTGTACGGCATCACATCACAGCTGACATATCATTAACAACCAGACCCAGTGAGCAAACACTTTAGTGAAGTCAAAGAAATCAGCATAGTTTAGACATCAGACTGGGTTTGCTTTTTAGGATTACAGAGGGCTTCTTAAAAAGCATCTTATCAGCACTGCATCTTGACTGCTGATTACGCCAAAGGAACAGAGCAAAAAAATAGCTGCTGCATATATGAGTTCTCTGTAATACTATACTACTGAGGACTCTCTCAGTCACTACACTGTAGCAGCCAGCTCAGCTTGGGGTGGAGCAATTATAGCGCCGTTTGTAATATGCCACAAGAACAATCCACTACATATATACCCTTTAGCCTAGTTAATGACTCTTCCTTAAGGATGATCACCCCATCTGCCAACATAAAAATCATGTGATTCTCTCTCTACAACACATGGGGAGTGTGTGGGGGGGATACATCCCCAAGGGATGCTGCTTCCTTTAATCTGTGTTTTGAAATAAACAGAGCAATTTGTCTGCATGCCTGCGTTTTCCCCTACAGTCACAGACTCAAGGAGATCATCCTCTTCAGGAAGGGTTGCACCAGTGGTCCTACTCTGTAATCAGCAAATAAACATTTAAACATGGCCCATTTGCATTAACTAATGAGGGGTTACCACACACGGAGACAGTCCCCTCTCCAAATGCAGTGAGTGGAGGTTGAACATGTCTGAGGAGGGAGAGTCTTTTGAGGAAGAAGATTATCTGGGAGGAGGAAGACGAGGAGGCGCGGTGTCTGGCAAAAGCAAGCAAACCATATATGCTATTAAAATGATTGACAATTCTTGGTAATTAACTCGAAGGATTACTTTGCAACTCACGATGTGAGTACTATGTACACACATACACACACACAAATACACACAGAGAGAGAAACCTGTGCAGATACAGATATGCCACTAATGCAATTTCCATAGGTCTGACTATGTTTAATGAATCACTCAGCCACCAATATACAGCTGATTGCACTGAGATGCTACGCAGAAGATACAACAGACTCATGAAATGCATGAACCGGGTGACACCAACGGAGGCTTTCGTGCTATTTATTTGAGGCATTACGTAAGACCTAAACATACCGGTTGTCGTGATCTACAGCGTTTGTTGTACAGTACAGAGGCTAGTTGTGCTGTTCATACAGTAACCAGCTGTCCGTGTTGGCTAAGCAACTAAACCGGTTAGCATGACTCAACAAAAAATCTAGGTGATCATAAGGCTATAAAAGAGGCGGCGACAAGTGTCAGAACTACTTCGCTTTGGCACCGACAGCGCAGAAGGAGCGAAACACGCAGTTGCACAAAGAGTGAGTAACCTGACCAGTTTATGATAGTTCTTTGATATAAAACTTTTGCATAACATTTAGTTTCATTTGTATGACAGACTTGTAGTTTGAACGGTTGCGTAACATTTAGTCTGGACTGGTGCACGTTATTGTGAACGTTATGCGTAGGTTTAACTTTTCTTTTATTCCTTAAACTAGCGATGAAAGTGCACGTGCAATATACAGTTACACCTTTTGTGCACGACCAGCCGTTTATTTATTTTCATGTCGTCGTGAAACGGGAACGTTTGTTCATTGTTCACGTAACGTTTATGTGCAAGTCTGAGCAGGAAAATAGAAATAAAAACTTGCTCGAATGTCTCGCTAACCAGTTTGAACTTTTAGTGGAGTCGGCAGATTGTGCGATGTATGCAAGTTCAAATAGAGAAGTTCGTGTTGAAACCGCTTTGTGTTGTAATAGAACAGACGACCTCGTTTCCAACGTGCATGAAAGGAAAAGTTTATTTGGCTGTATGCCACGTTACATAACACGGCATTGTCCTGAAAGGGTGTTTCGAGTCGGTCGGAACAGGGAATTTGACATTCGAGTGTAAAATTGATTTAGGAGCAGGCACGCGATGCATTATTAATGATATTTAAGAATATTTGTCATTTTAATTTTCAACCCGTCTCTTACACTATGCAAAAAGGAAGAATACGTAACAATAGGCCTACATTTACCAGTCTCTCTCTTTCTCCGTAGTGAGTCCTTACACGATCACGTACTTCGCCGTGAGAGGTAAGACGTCATCTGCTTTGTAACGCTCCATCAGTCACGTGACTAACGTCCTGCAGCTGGTCTGGGAACAGATCATATTCTCTTGACGCATTAGTGGTGAAACATGATCCGAAATACAACTGAATGCTGGCACATGGAACCCAAATGCCATGGAGCTTATGCATTTCTGTAAACTAAAAACTTTAGATTTTTTTTTTTCATTGAAGTGCCATCAGTTGGCCATAATCTAACGGATCTGATACGGTACCGATGCAAATCGGACATGTCCCCTTCCAGTATGTGCCCGACATATCTGAACAATCAGAACAATCGGTTTTTAAACTGTGTAACTAAAGTAGGGTGAAGGTTTGGCTGTGAATTTCATAACCCTTGAGAAGTTTGGCCTTCAAGCAAGTCCGATCCAAATTATGATTAAAACATCAACCAGTTTGCTTTATGCAATTGATAAAAATTGATACTGTGTATGTCTAATCAAACACTACAAAAAAGTCCAGTTGTCATAGTAACAGAGGTGGAAAGAGTACTGAAAAAATGTAAATGAGTAAAAGTGTCTTTACTTTGCCTAAATTCTATTCAGAGTAAAAGTAAAATTACCCATCTCAAAAATTACTTGAGTAAAAGTACAAAATTACTTCATTTAAAATGTAATTTGAGTAAAAGTTACTTAGTTACTTTCAGTTATTTAATGCAAAAAATGATGAGTCATGAATCAAATTTAGCACAAGTTGTATTAATCGATTTCAAAGCATATTTAAGTGCACATCCACACTTGCAAAAGATCAGCTGGGCTCAGGAACATACTTCCTCACAGCACAAGGACAATCACAACCTGTACCATAAACTATGATAAGAATAAAGAAATTTAAATTACAAATTATTCAAAAAACAAAATGTACACACAATTAAATGCCCACAAGATACCACAAATCAAACTAAAATGCTCATAGGATCCCACAATTTAAAAGTGCTCACAGAATCCAACTATTCAAAATACAGTGCCCACAGGATCCCACTATTCACAATAAAATGCCCACAGGATGCCACAACTCAAAATATAAAATGACCACAGGATCCCACATCTCAAAATAAAACAATGCGCACAGGAATCCACTATTTAAAATGCTCACAGGATCTAACTTTTCAAAAGTACAGTGCCCACAGGATTCCACTTTCACAATAAAATGTCCACAGGTTCCCACAGAACCTGATAGATAGAAGATTTAAAGGTAGAACAATCTCATCCTTTTAGAAAAAAGTGCACCAGATTACGACCTGATTATGAAACAATGGAAAGGGTGCAGGCAAGGCAAGGCCACGCATGTAACGTCGGGTGTACCAAGTACACATCGCAAAATGAAAAAAACCAAGAGGGTAGTAGACCCAAGTGCCGACAAAACGCAAAGGGTAAAATGTGTGCGTGCGTCCACACACACACACACACACACACACGCATAAGCAGGAAAGCCAATCACACGAGACGCGGAATAAACTCAACGCATAGAAAATAAACTCGACCGCAAAACACACTGGAGAAAAATGCAACAGAAAAGACGCTGAGAAAACGAAACTTTGGACTCCAGGGGAAGTAACTGGCAGCAGGCAGAACTCCGTGACGAAACAAAAACCCTTCCCAAAATAAACGAAGAACGGATAGGAAGAGATGAAGCAGGGGGAAAACTTGAGGTAGGCTAGTAAGCACCGCATGAGATACAAGAATACAAGTTACAAGAATAAGTAGTAGAAAAGCGAGAGAGAGCATAATGTGGCGAGACACCTAAACACAAGAAACTCAACCAGAGATCAGAGACGTGAAGGTGAGCCAAAACAATTCAGCAGTAATCTGTTTCACTAAGCTTCCTTAAGAAGCCAGAGAGACAGCTAAAACGAATCACTGCTGATTGCGCCTAGAGAATCTAGGACTGAGTCGGGTGCCTCTAGTGTTATTTTGAGGAGCGGCAGCCGAGCCAATCCTGACAGCGCAATTGACTTTCAGCTCCGGGACTCAGAAGTTTAAATTAAATTTTTCACCATCAATATTTTTTTACTCCGTAACGTGAGGGGGTTCAAATGTAGCGAAGTAAAACTACTTGAGTAAAAATTTACTCAAATAAAAGTAAAAATTACACATTTCAAAAACTACTCAGAAAATTACAAATTACTCATAAAAAGTACTCAATTACAGTAACGTAAGTAAATGTAATTTGTTACTTTCCACCCCTGCATAGTAAGAATATTATTCTTGGCATTAGCTATATGAAATTGTTGAGGAAATAGTACTATATTGCATTATATTGCAATGTAATTGTTAATGTGTTGTATATTTCATCAGGAAATAGTTCACTCGTATGTATCAAATGTGTTAAATGAATGTCTACTGCATGAGACAATGGCATGCTGTTATCATAGCAATGACCTGTTGACCTTGTGCTAGGGAGATGTGGTGCAACTCGGATCATGCTGTCGGACCAGGACCAGCAGTGGAAGGAGATTGTGGTGACCTTCGACGAATGGATGAAGGGAGACTTGAAGAAAACCTGTGTGAGTGTTTTGCAAAGGCAGTAGAACCCGGATCTATTCCAATATTCCATATTCAGTTCTAGAATGACTCTTGATTTGAGTGGTTTTAAAAACAATGGAATGTCCTCACTGATTTTCTGCCAGACCCCCTCCTAAACCTATATAATTAGGATATTTAGGCCATGAATGAAATTGTAATAAAAGCATCAAGTTTGAAAGGCACTATAGTGTTTTGTTTGTCTTTTTTTTTGTCATACAACCAACTTTTCAATAACATAACTATCTTCGTTTTTATAGGTTTTTGGGCAGTTGCCTAAATTTGAAGACGGTGATCTGACTTTGTTTCAGTCCAATGCAGTTTTGCGGCATCTGGGACGCAAACATGGTACTTACTTAATTTATCAGTTACTCATTAACTTGTTTAACCTGTGCATATAAACATTCAGTCCAGGGCATTTAAATTTAGTCACCAAAGCTAAAATCAGACCAAAGGTTTTACCTGCATTGACTACTGTTGAGACGATGAATTTGCCTCAGTTGACCTTTTTGGTCTTCTGCACCAGTCTGGTCCTCTCCTGGCTTACCTACACTGTTGCATTTTGGAAGATTCTTATTCAGATATCCAGAGCGATAAAATAATTAAATCTTGTTTTTGCAAGTGTGGTGTTGGTGTCTTGCCTGTTCCAATATACCAACCTCACCCATATGGATTTTCACTCCTCAACTGATGTTTTCCCCCACGTGCAACAGAAAATATACAGAGCATTAATGCACAGATCACCTTTCCAAGTTCTGTCGGTGCAAACCCAATCAGTAGTTTTGTTTCATCTGTGTGCACAGGTGCTTATGGGAAGAGTGTGTGTGAAGCCTCCCGCATCGACATGATGGCTGATGGAGTCGAAGACCTTCGTGTCAAATATCTGAAAATGATCTACCAAGATTATGTAAGCCCTAAGATTCCACAGCCATAGTTTCACTGCAAATGTAGCACAAAACCCACCATGTTACCACTAAAATCTATCCTCCTCACCCTTGACCTATATGAATATTCCTCTGATATGTGGGCTGTACACAGATACATGTGAATACACTGTACTGGCAGGAGTAGCTCTTTAAATATTTTGATTGCCTTTTTCTCCTCAGGATAATGGTAAAGAAGCGTACATCAAAGACCTGCCTAACCACCTCTGCTACTTTGAAGCTGTCCTGGCCAAAAACGAAAGTGGCTTCCTTGTTGGAGATTCGGTATAGCACTCTTATAGAACAGCAATTGCTGGTCCTGCATGAATTAGCATTGTCCCTGCTGTTCTCACCCTGAATTCCCCATCAAACATCATGTGTGATGGAACAGGGATAATGTTAAAGTGCAGGACTGTTATGTGGCTAAAACTGAATCACCGCTGTCTAGAGCTAATTATCCTGATGCTGTCTCTCTCCTCGCAGATCTCCTTTGCAGACTACAGTCTCTTTGAGGTCCTGCTGAACCACCAGGTGCTGAGCCCCAAGTGTCTGGATTCCTTCCCTTCCCTTAAGAAGTTTGTGGAGACACTGTCTGCCCGTCCCAAAATTAAGGCATTTCTGAATTCAGATGCCTACAAGAAACTGCCCATTAACGGGAATGGCAAGCAGTAATTCTGATGGACCTGATGAATGTTGATGGCTATTCTTATACATTTTTACTTAATATCTTGTATACGACTAGAAAGCAAAGCATTCTGGTTTCTGTATGTTAACATTTTTTGTAAAACTTTACACTAATGAACTTTTTGGCCAGCATGTTCATGTTCATTGAAAATAAACATTATTACATGTGCAGTTTGAGATTTCAGTATCCTGAAATATTAAGCTTTGACTTTTTTCTGCGTTAGCAGAGAAAGTGAACCAAGTCCAACTCCTGGAGGTGACGTTAGGTACCTACCACAGAAGAAAAGTTCAGCAATTGTAGTCACTAATTTTCTGCTACCACCTAGTGGTTTTTTGCATGTGTGGCATGTGCTCAGATTGCTAAAATTATCAGCTCTGTTCTTTGCTTGTGGGGTCCCCTTTGGTACTATTAGAGAACAAATGTTCTCTGAACTCATAATGATCTAGTAAGTCCTAGTTATGGTCTACAGAGCATTAGGTCTAGGTTAAGCAATTTGCATTGCTACATTCTATTTGTTATGACATCTTGTATTCTCATGCATGAAATGGTTATTAAGTAGCAGAAATGGGATTATAGGATTGTTAAATGGGATTTAACCAAAACAATTCCAAATCCACCAATCTGGGAGTTTGCCCAACTCTACCTCCTGTCACCCTAATCTGTGAGTAGGGGTTCCAGGTCACAGTAAGGAAGATCCATAGACCCAACAGTAACACCACCAACTGCCAGACATCATGTTGATCTTCACTGATGCACAGGTCCATATATTCTGGAGATAGTGCATTGTGGTTTGGGTCAGCCACTTCCACTGGTCACCAAAACCCGAGGGACTCAAAACACACATGCACATCTGTAGTGGTGATTAAAACCCACTGTGCAGTGTTGACCAGAAGGTAACGGCGACCTTCCTAGCTCGGCTCCCCTTCGGGTTTCTTCCTCAGAACAGACAGCCTCAGACCGCACCATCACCACCACCTCTGGCTCTGTTGGAGCTTGGGCCCAGTCATTAAAAAAGCACTACATGCATAACCTTTGATAGTGATCAAAAACTGAATTCACAAAGCAGGACATGTGCACATCAGAGACTGCAATATGAAACGTGCATGAACAAATTGAAAAGTAATGAAAAATCAAGGGTGCTTCCATTTTTTTTTTATTGTTTAACTTTTTCTATGAATCTATTGAACGCTATATTTTTCATGTGAAAGCAAAGTCAGCAAGGTCATGGTACACAGCTACAGACATGGCACACAGAAATGACAAATAGACAATGTATTCCAATATAAATCATTTGGCGCATAGTGATTAAATGCCCTGGAGCTTTTAATATGCTCATCAAGTTGTCCATAAATTAGGGCAACTTATTTTCTGGATATCATGAAGAGGCAGGTTGCCCATATGACAACCGTTTGCAATCCGCAGGTATAAAAACGAATGTAAAAGTGTTTCATTTAGAAAACAGGACTACACTTTTCATAATCTGTCCAGAACTAGATTATTTTAAAACTTTTCACATTTGCGTTAAAGAGAAAGAACTGAAAAACCACCACAAAATAAATTAACAAAATAACTTAAATGATAGTAATAACTGTTAAACAAAAATACTTTTATCCATTGCTTTGTTACAATACTCCTACACAAACAATTATTACTTCTGGACAGAAAAGAGAAAAGAGGGGGAAAAAAAAAAAAACCACAATAACAAAATATAGCGAATTCACTCAGTTGCTCCTAATACTGTTTGGATGAAGACTTCTGTGAAGAAAATGAGGAGTAAACAACCTCTTGTTCTGAAATATGATGCTGGCAGCGATTGGGCCTGAGCATTACGGTAAGCATGGTAAGTGAAAAACTGTCCTGCGTTTATAAAGTGGCACGCTGAGGGGATTCGTAAGACACATGCAGACGGTTAACGGCAGGTACACTTTGTAGCTATCATCTCCTCATACTCCTTATACGCAATAGAGCCGTCGTTTTCAATGGTCAAGACACTTAAAGGGTCGTACTCTGAAGGAACACACGAGGGTCTGGGCACGGAGGAATCGAGCTTCTCGTAAATGATGTTCTGCACCATCGTGTGCACCGGCGAGCCGTAGATGTAGCCCACGACTCTCGGACAGATGCCCTTGCAGTACCTGGGGTTGTACTTGTGGGGCGCTATGATCCAGTGGTCCAGTTTCAGCTGGCTGAAGCTTACTCTGAAGTCGTACAGGTCACAGTCGTCTGTGGGGGGCAGGTCCAGCAGGCTGCCGTCAAGGCTCGGCCCGGGTGCCTGGGTTCCGTTTGGAGGGCTCCGCCTTTCCCGCCACGTCTGCCGCACCGGTCCGGATCGCCAGCCTTGCTGCACGGGCTGGAGGGAGATCTCGTCCCAGGGGTTCAAGCTGACGGCCGTTGACCTGCGTGGCGTGGGCCCTCTCTGGTATGCCACTTCGCTGGTGTCGTTCAGGTAGAGTAGGAGAGACGGGGCCATGTGGAGCTTCACGGGACTCCTGGGAGCATGGCCGTCCCCTACAGGATGGCTGTCCACCAGGCAGGTGAGGTTGATGAACAGATGGATGTCTTTTCTGTGGCTCTGGATGACGGGGTGGAGGAAGGACGTCACGTCCACCTCCACCCACCAGCGTCGGCCTGCTCTCTTGGAGTGCATGCGGAGGCTGACGGGTCTGGCGTGGCTGGGTGGGCGGGGCAAGCAGAAGCACAGGGTGTTGTCCGGTGACACCTGCTCCTTCACCTGCAGGTAACAGATGGAGGCCAGGGAGGCGGCGTGGTTGTGGTTGACGGAGTAGAGCAGGACTGATTTGAGCAGCCTCTCCTGGGCTCGCACGCGGTCTAGACTGTAGGAAATGTCCTGCATAAAAAACTCTGCCAGAAATAAAAGATCTTTGAGAGACAGATCATCTCCACCCCTTCTCAAGAGTCTAAAGCACAACTTATTGAAATATGCAAGATAAAAAGGATACATACATACGTGTTTTAGTGTGCTGACAAAAACAGAACTTTACATTTTAAAAAGCCCCGATCCATAACTGCATAAATGGGGTTATAGTAACCGTAGTACTTTGTGGCTCAGCTCTAAAATCATATGAGCAGGGAAAATAATCAAATAAAATGCACTATGGATTTTCAGCAAAGCAAAATGCAGACCTTTTAAACCTAAACCTGCTATGCTAAAAGAGTTGTACATGCAAAAATCTATATTCATCCAAGTATATAATTTGATATTTAGAGATTTTAAACTACATGTAAAAAAATTAACTTTCTAATAGTTTGTTCATGAGGCAAACTTTTTAAGCATTTTATGTCGAGTAGAAAACACTGCTGACTTATAGTTGATGCAAGTAGATTAGATTTCATTTGGTCAATTTGCAAGATCTACATTAAGCCTAAACCTAGATAATAAAGAACTACACATCTAACAGGACTAGTCTTAATCTGTGTCCAAGAAACCAGTGTTCCTTGGTCTAGAGCCAACACTTACATGGATATGCTTTAAGGTACAGTATTGCTGGACAGCTGGATTGCAGCTAGCATCTCTTGTCTGTATAATTTTCATAGCAAGCATCCAAGCCAAACACCAGGACAGTGATAATATAAAATAAACATGAGCTTAGACATTAAAAGATCTATATAACAGAACACACAGTTGAGAACAAATACTTATTTATACTTAAATACATATTTGGGGTAGCTTCTCATGTCCTGTATGAGAGGGGCTACCTGTACCTCCACCATATGTCCAGATAACATTGCTCTGCTGACAATAGCTTAGACAAACAGGACAGATGAGAGAAACCAGCACCAGTGTTCCAGTGCTGGGACAGTGTGGCCATGAACTAGGATTCACACTGCAGCTCCTCCTCTGACCCTAACAAAGTCTTTTCTGAAGCAGTAACTGCTAAATAAATATCTATAAATCAAAATAGAAGCATTCTATTTCTAAGATTTTATTTTTTTTATTCGTTTGCATATTTCTTTAAAAAGGAAAAATTGGGTTGATCCTGTTTTTAAGCTGTAGCAATGTGTAGCTTTTAAGAGTATGTTTGTTGTTAAGCTTTTGGGAATGATCTGAATCCACAGCCAAGACATACAGTAGGAGAATGCCATCTTGCTGTCGGCATACCTGTGTTTTGGTCAAGGCATTCCTGTCGCGGCGTAATTAGACGAACGGTGTTGTAGAGATGCGACGCTTCGTGGCTCCGCTCTTGTTTGGAAGACAACTTGTACAGTCTTTTCATAAAACGTACATACCTAGAGTCAGGTCTGGTTCGTGGAGCGTACACTCCCCATGGTTCTTGGTCTGACAGTGCTTTCAACAAAGGAGTCAAAATATTACCGTGATGAGCCAAGTTGTCCGGGTCGACAGATTCGTTTTCTAAAGGTTGGCCTGACCTGATTGTTGGTACACCGATCACGAGTAGTATAAGAACTCCGTTCAAGCAACAAACTGGCAAACTCGACTGAGCCATGGTCAAACTTGAACACCTCCTTCACCAAAACTTTGGAGTCTCCAGCCAGCCAAACATCACTTCCGTCGGGCTTAAGTAACAGGTGCAAGTAATCGTCTCAAACCCGAGTGAGCAGAATCTCAGGTATGACGTTCGCCAATGGAGACCCAATGTTGGGGTTACAGTTCCCTAAAAACAGCAAGCATGAAACATTTTTTTAAATCTGCACCGTATTACGCACAATGAAGAGTCGCGCGCTATATTGCTAGTGCGGACAGCTTGAGCATCTCGATAAGAGATTTGACTTGATTGCGTCGAACACACGGAGAAACATGATCACTCGTTGGGCAACACGAAACACTCAGAGCCTCACGGGGCTAATGATGTTCCCGCGGTTTAAGAAATAACCTATAATAACGAGCGAATCTCTGGCTCCTGATACTAACACGTTTGTTCATGTGCAACTATGCACATTTACATTTACGGCATTTAGCAGACGCTCTTATCCAGTATTTAAAGTATAACATTGAAATTTAATTTAAAAATATGTTAGATTTGGAGATGTCATCTTTAATTTTTTATTGTAAATGTCTTTGAAACTTGTGGGAGGAAGAAAAAGCACAGCCCTAAACTAGAGAGAGACCCTTTTTGCATTAAGATTTACATAATCTACATATGGATTTAGCTGTGGAAGTTACAAGGAGTGTTGGGACGTTTGTCACTGTCTGCATGCCATGTGTGGACATCCTGCCTGTTTGAATGAGCTTTCTGTCCCAGCTGGACAGCAGAGAGAGGACGACCACATCAAACAAGCCAGACCAAGCATGTGCTTTTGGCTTTTAGGAGCGCTTCACATAAAACACCTGAACAGAGGATGACAGGGTGACTTTCACACACACCAAATATTGGCTGCAATCCCCTACAATCCCTCTACAATCCCCATCCACTGTACTAGAAGCCTCACACCCACACTCCCAGGGTACTAGAAACGCCTCTAATAGGAGTGTTTATAAATGCACCACCACACTGTAGGCCTTCTGCCAGGCTAGCAGGCCTCTTCTGTCCCATTCAGCACTGCTCACTCTTTAACTACAGCTTCACAACAGTAGGGTAGCAAAATCTCATCAGTGCAACAGGATTGGTGATATGCAGCAGTGTGGTTGTGGGTGTAGAGCTAGTACAATGTTACTGAGGACTGTACAAACACGGTGGAGATACAGCCGGCCAGCAGCAGCACCGTGGTGAAAAACCAACCAGTACTGGAAGGTTAGAGAATACCTAACAAATCCTACATGGCAACAGATGCCAAATCTGACATCCACACTGTGTTTGATTGGTGTATTTACATCTACTGAACAGATCAGCCACATATCAGAGTCAACCTTCAGACAAACAATTCTGTAGTTTGTTTGCAACAAACTAATGAGAAATTATATTACTTCTGCATCTTCAAAATACCAGCATCCCCCCCAAAAAAATACCCTGTTTAGTTTGAGTATATAATAATAATAATAAAAAAACACAATTTACATTTCTAACTCTGCCACTACATATAACTGGGTGGCAGTAGCAGTCAGGTTAATGCTATGATGTGGCCAGCATTTAAAAACAAAATGTGAAAGTATTACAGTGAATTATGCATCATTAACTAAGTTCATCATCTTTTCTTCCTTTGCAAAGTATCAAGACAGTTTGGTCCTGTACACAAGCAATGCTACTTGTAAAAAGTCAAGGACAACATTCCCACAGCCCACACAGAGCAGACTGACATTTCTCTTTTATACTCATACAATCAGGCTGTGTTTCTCAGGACACAACACACACTCACACAGACATACACACTCATCCCCTTTCACACACACAGGCAGAGCCATATTTGGAAGTAGGAGAAATGTGTTATTCATGGGAAGAATGAAAAGTATTGTTTGTGCTTAACAAATGGGACAGGCAACTCTGCTTTAGCAAGTCACTAGACATGCTTTATTAACCGTCACAGGAACTGTAGCTTTCAGAATATCTAGGAAATTCTATCATATACAAACATGAGTGAGCTTTAGTTGTTCACTGAACAACACTTACAATAATTAGTTCTGTACTAACAAATGCAATCTTCTCATAAATAGATATAAAAAACATTTCATTACTCAGACAATCAGAGAATTCTCAAGTTAAATGTTAAAGGCAGGCATGGCTACTTACTGTTTTAACATCTATGTGCAAAGTAGTTATTTCACAGATTAAATCACACAGTCAAGCTCAGGAGTGAAAGAGAAGTTAGAGGAAGGTCTATTTGAGGATATACTGTGTTATTCGGGAAGTTCGTTAATTGTAGGGGAACATACTAGAACTGAATGTAGAGTCTCTTCTGTCCTCATCTTGGTCTGGGCTGATGAAGTGGAAGCTTGGTCTACATCTCACTTGCTTCCTGTGCTTGGACTGAAAGAGTTTACTCAAAGTGCTGAACCCTTTGGGCAGATCTGAAAAGTCCTGTTCATGGTCTGAGCGTTTATAATCTCCAGCCCAGCGCACAATGTCAGGGTCTCTGAGCATCTCCCTCACTTTGGGGGACATGTCCTTGCGCAAGTAGTGATAGGGCTTTTTTCCGCTGTTGTCACGTATGTTGCAGTCGGCGCCAAAATCGTGCACTAGAACATTCAGGACTGATTCATGGCTGTGAAGAGCAGCGATGTGCAGAGGGGTGTAGCCATCGTAGCTCTTGGCGTTAACATCAACCCCTGGCCCACCTTGCCTTGAAATAAGAAGGATCTTGCACACCATTTTGCTGTTTCCTTTTTTGGCAGCCCAGTGAAGGGCTGTGAAGCCAGACATGAAGTTTCTATTCTCTGCAAGCTTAATGTCCTTGAGCAGAAGTCGGGAGATTTGAGCCCAGTGTCCTGTTGCAGACTTCACTAACCACTCGTGTTCTGTAGGCTCCAGAGGGAAGGTGGCTGACTGCTTCACATCCAAGTCTGGTTTGGTGACTTTGTTGACCCTTTTCAGGGCTGGTGAACCAGGTGCCACAGACTGTCTCCGCTTGGTTCCTGGTGATCTGTTCAAGTCATTTCCATCGATTACTTCACTCAGATGTGAAGAGCTGTTTCCAGGGGCTACAGTCCTGTCAGCACACACCTCCTGTAGCAGAGTCCCCAAGGAGGCGATCATCTGCTCAGGTGCAGGGTCCTCTCTTGGTCCTTGGTGGATTCTCATCCTGTTTATGCTTGGAGGCTTGTGCTGGGAACGTGGTGGAGATGGGGACTGTACTGCTACAACTGCAAAAACAGCCCCCCCTTTGGCTACTCCAGTATTATTAGATATATTAAGTACTTTCAAAAACTCTTCTTGTCTGGGTCTATGTGATCTACTCAGGGTTGGCATCACAGGAACACAATCAGCAGAACTGTTGACTTGAAACTCTGGCTTTGCGGGTAAACTCTCTGAAATACTAGTACAGTAGATAGATTTTGGGCTTGCGATAAAATTACAATTATTATTTAAAACATCTGCATTGTGTATAGTGTCAGACTCACTTGTCGGAAAATCGCTCCGTTCTGAGGCGCTTAATGATGCCAGTGAGGAATTTGGGCTTGTTGAACTACGCTTAATCTCGGCTTCCAGCGAGTTTCTTTCGCCATTGACAAATTCTTTGTATTTCTTCTTCACCAGTACGTATTTCTCGTCATCTATTTGTTTAACTACAGCGACAGTATTTACAAAACTCTTGAAGAGATCCCTGTTTCGACGCTTTTCCAACGGATCGTTGCAACTGATGAATTCTTTGAAGTTACTTAAAAGCTCTGAATTCTTCACTTTTCCGCCGTGGTCCAATAAAAATGACAAGACTCTTCCCTGTGTCAGTGCCATTTATCGTTCCCTAGTGTGGCAATTATATAAAATAGTATCCCGAAGCGTTCGCTCTAATGGCACCCACAGTCAACCGTTATCAGATGTTTTCTACAACCTGCTTCTTCCGGTTATCCCCGAAACCCAGTTTCCTGACCAAGTTCGACCTCCTCCCTGTCGCCAGCATGAACGCGCACTGAATCACACTTGGGATGTGCGTGAACGACAAGACTGTTTTCAGAAAAAGATCATTTGTTTACCTAACGGGACCAATTAGCCTATGTATTAAAATTTAGCACCACTCCTAAAACGTCTAACATGAATCATCATTTAACTTAATAAGATTATTTCAATGCTGAGATAAATGCCCCCCTCCCCCTCCAATTCCCCCGTCACCACTGGGACAACCTTGGAGTTAACCTTCCACATTCAAGAACTTTCTTTCAGTCCCTGGTATTTTCCCAACTTCACATATTTCTTCGTTTGTATGTCTCCATCACTTGGGATTGCTACATCTATCACCACTGCTGTTTTCAGCGTATTGTTAGGTAATACAATGTCTTCTGGGTTTGCTACTTGTTTATCTGTCTGGATCCTGAGATCCCGCAGGACCTTAACCTTGTTTTTCTCTATCCTCTGCAGTACCTCCCATGTAGACTTGTGTGTGTTTCAAGTAAACAAGACATTTCAGACTCTAGTACATCTAGATCTTTAACTACATTGCACTGATTACACCGCAGTTACTTCTATTTTAATGAAGACACCCAATTTAATAAAGTCAACAGGAGCAGCATCCAACATGAAAAAGAAAGCAAATGCGTCAGCTGACCTACAAAAAACGCAAAACAAAGCCGATACAATCGTTTATTGACAGAATGTTGTAGGACAATAAAACATGCCAAACGCACATCATTAACTATTCCACTCAGTCCGAGCTTCCAAACTCAGTCTAGGAAAACACACGAGAGGAAGAGCACTGTGCAGCAACCACTGGTGACTAGTAAACGCTTTAGCACTTCAGTCCCACTTTGGCCTTTAATAATCCTTCAAGGAATGACTCTATAAGAAAGGCACAGTGACAACTTCCTCCGCTCCATAATCCCTCTTCCTCTTTAGCTTCTCCAATAAGCAGTGTGATGTGAGAAAGCACAGGGTGGACACATTTCACCGGTTTATTGTTTTGAAAAAGGCACACATCCCAGAGGACACTTCATAATCGATTACGGCTGAAGGAGGATCCCCCCCATGTGACTGGTCATCAGGGACTTTTAAATTATTTTATTACCCGAGCCTATTATGGCCAATTTGCAGGATGTCTCCTTCAATAACATAAGAGTGCAGGACCAGGTTATGGAATCAATATGACATTAAAAAAAGAAACACAAGCACATGCTTGAAGAAAACACAAGCACATACCCTCAGAAATGCTTCAAGTATAGAATCTTCAGATGTCCATCTTCTCCTGTTTTTCACTGAGTGTATTTCATCTGCACACTATGAAGAAATGAATTGTAGTGTCCAGGCAGTATCCAACCTCCTGCTGTATGGAGCTTCCACCGTTATGAACCAGGCGTTCAGCAATTGGCTTAATGAAGGATATTATGGCCTAATGCAGGCCTCTCAAGTCTTACAGCCTACATATGTAATAACACACAGTTCACTGTTTTTTAGTTAAAGGAGCAGTTTAACCTATTGTGCTAATGTTGTTTAAAACTAAGGAGGTCTGGCCTGTTCAGTCACGCAAGACGTTGAAAGGGTTGCGTTCTAACGCCAGAACCCAAGTTCAGTTCTCTGTGCTGACCTACGTTGATGTCCATAAGAGGACAGTTTCACTTATCACAGTCATGTCAGCAGTTAAATTATGCCATTTCTAAAACAGCGTTCATCATTCAAACCAGCAATACTGTTTGGGTTTGTGAACCTCACCTTTCTACTTCAGCATCTTATCAGTTAGCGATGCCACCAAAGTCTGATTTCCTTATGAAATAAGCTACTGTGTTATGTGTGTGTGTGTGTGTGTTGATTAAACCATCCGAGACTTCTCTTCAGAGACTTCCCTTCATTTAGATCCACAGATTCAGTCCCACACTGTCTTAATAACTGCTTGTTAGTTATTGATATTCTGAAGAGCTTCTAGAAAGCATAACAGCAGCAGAAATGCTCAAGATCAACACTGACGCTGCTTTTTTAAGCTATAGTAACAAAAAAACAAATGGCTTGAGAAAAGCACAGAAGCTTTGGACTTTAAAGTATGTTCTTTAGTGTAAATTCAATTGGCTCTCTCTCTTTTTTTTTAAACAGATTCGGGTTCACTGCTGATTGATGTGCACAATATTTACCATATCCAGTCACTGGGACAACAGAGAAATTTATGATGCAGAGAGGTGTTTGTTTTTTAAGGCTATTTAAGCACTATGTCAAGAACAAATAACTCTTGCTAGCTGGTCGACACTTGCCTTTTATACAAGAGGCAAAATGTTTTCTTTGGAATGTATTGTAGTCATATTACCTTGACAAGCCCCCAAAAGTGTTGGACTGCAGACCCAGCAGGTTGAGTCCCAGCACCAGGGCCGTCAGAGACCGAACACTGAGTTAACAGCCACAGAGGAAACATGATGAATTACTTTGTCTCTACAACGTGAGACTTTGTTGCTTATAAGCAAAGCAATGTGTCTTAGCCATTCCTGAAGGGGATGCTCCGCTTTGCCTACTGTAATGCAACACTCCCAGTCAGTGCCAGGTGATGAGACACACACTAAAAAATATTTGGATAAATAAATCAAATTTTAACTTATATTTCTACCTAAATTTGATCTATTACTTACATTATAAAGTATAAATAAATGATATTATAAATATTCTTTCAATTAAAATCCTTAAAACACAATATTCACAGGAATAAAAGACTTCAACGTGTAGGCTAAAACGTGGCATGCCTGAAATTCTTTGGGTTGATGTAGATTGTCTCTAAAGCGGAGCCACATGACTCTGTCTGCGTGGCCTCCGCTCCTTCCCCAGGACGTGTGGTCCTAAGCTGCAGACAGGGCTCCACAGGCAGTAACGCGTGACCTCAGAGGGCAAACCTGTAGCTGCTACCGCCCAGACCTGCCACTCCCAGAGGGACTGGTGCAGACAGGCTTTTTTTGTTTTTTTGATCGAGAATGGAATCACCATGGATACTGGGCCTTTAGCCCCTCCCCTGCAGGCACTGAGGACTGTTGAATATAGGAAGCGGTTCAGCTCTATGCGGTAGCCCAGCCTCCTCTTTGCCAAAGCCCCGCCCCTCACACATTCTCCTCTTCACAGTGGGCTCCGCCCACGAGCAGCGAGTGCTTGTCGGCCTCGTGCAGGGCCATGCCGTTGAGTGAGTGCTTGTCGGAGCGCAGGGAGTTGATGGAGGCGCGGCTGTAGTTGACGATGCGGTCCAGCAGGCTCAGCTTGGGCGAGGAGCGCCGGAGGTCGCCCATGCCCACGTGGACGCTGACGTCCGATAGGCTGCCCTGCTTGCGCTGCCCAACCAACTGCTGTTCCAGCTTCTCTGCAGTGGGTTTAGTGTAACTACGGAAACAGGAGCAAGGGGAGACCAGTCGTTGACACGATGACACGAGCTAGATGGATCTGGCCCACGGCTAAATTAACCGTTTTATAGGCAAACGTACATCAAACATTTTTACAGACATTATTCCCCAATTTCCTGATAGAAATATTGTAATTCAGAGCATTTATTTGCTGAGACCAAAAGATCGAAAAAAATAAATTACGTTATAAATTATGAATGGTAACCCAAAAAACACAAACAAATGAAGCAGTACAAAACAAAAACAGCTAGAGAGGAAAAGACCCTGTGCTGCCTAGTAACAGCCTGCAAGGCGTCCGAGAGCAGTGTGTGAAGAATCCTGGAGGAGCTCACCATTTCAGCAGAAGGGAGGAGAGGACCACAGACACGGAGGAGGCTGCCATAGCAGCGGAGCCCATCCAGGGTTGCAGGACCAGCCCTATAGGCAGGAACATGCCTGCAAACACAAGCCCATGTCACTGAGATCAGCACAGCAGCATCACCACCCACTCAGAGCGACTCGCATGATAATGGGATTAGAGAAAGTAAGACGATCCCAGAGCAGCAAGGATCATAGGTGATTTAAGATTATCATGCAACCTCTGTGTACCTTTATAAACATTTGATTGCTTTAATCTTAATTTGGGATTTATCTGATGCTGTTTACCGCAGAGAAAGACAAAATGCGTGAATGTCACAAAAGTGTTAAAAACACAGTCATTAGCCTACTGCAAAACTTTATGATTGTGGGCCTTTTCCTAATAAGAATAACAGTAGGCATGAACGAAAAACAATGAAAAATTCCAGATGAACTTTCTGCAAGCATGTCAGACAGTACTACCTGAGATGGCCACATCACCAGATATTCGTATCATATACTGCTTATACTGCTCAACCAATCAGATTTTATAATCATATCTGTCCATTGTATAAAATGAAACGAGAGAGAAGGGCTGTTGCAGAGCTCCAGGAAATCAACAATCCGATGACATCATTTTCCAATGTCAACAATTCACCACGGTGATGATGATGATGATGATGATGAACCCATACATCACGACGGACTCACTGAGAATATGATTCATTTTTACCAGCCTGTGTTCTCGAAGTGGTGACAGGCATTTGATATGTCCTCACTGGTGTGAAGCCGGCTAAACGTATTTATTTCACAAGAAAATAATTTCTTTAGTCATTAAAGTTCTGGGGGACGTCCTGCCTCATTTGTTCCCAATACGGTCCTGTTTGCTATGCATGAATTTAAAAACATTAATCGCCAACATTAATGCATGTGCTCACCAGCTGCAATAGGGATTCCCACCAGATTGTAGATTAGTGCAAACACAAAGTTGATCCGGATCCTTTTGACTGTCTTCTTTGATAGGTCAATGCTCCCAACCACATCAAGCAGATCATTCTGCGTATCACAGATTACCAGCAAATGCAGAAATAGGTAATACAAATGAGGTTTCGATTAACGAAAATATGTATCCAACATTGATACTTTGAGCATTGAATACTCATCACTTCAAAAGTTTTAAATATAAACCCAAAGTGGTAAAGTGCTCTACGTGTTCTAGTGTGATGGATGTGTCCACATATCCGTGATGAGGTCAAAGTGGCGGAGTGCTCTACGTGTTCTAGTGTGATGGATGTGTCCACATATCCGTGATGAGGTCAAAGTGGCGGAGTGCTCTACGTGTTCTAGTTTGATGGATGTGTCCACATATCCGTGATGAGGTCAAAGTGGCGGAGTGCTCTACGTGTTCTAGTGTGATGGATGTGTCCACATATCCGTGATGAGGTCAAAGTGGCGGAGTGCTCTACGTGTTCTAGTGTGATGGATGTGTCCACATATCCGTGATGAGGTCAAAGTGGCGGAGTGCTCTACGTGTTCTAGTGTGATGGATGTGTCCACATATCCGTGATGAGGTCAAAGTGGCGGAGTGCTCTACGTGTTCTAGTGTGATGGATGTGTCCACATATCCGTGATGAGGTCAAAGTGGCGGAGTGCTCTATGTGTTCTAGTGTGATGGATGTGTCCACATATCCGTGATGAGGTCAAAGTGGCGGAGTGCTCTATGTGTTCTAGTGTGATGGATGTGTCCACATATCCGTGATGAGGTCAAAGTGGCGGAGTGCTCTACGTGTTCTAGTGTGATGGATGTGTCCACATATCCGTGATGAGGTCAAAGTGGCGGAGTGCTCTACGTGTTCTAGTGTGAAGGATGTGTCCACATATCTGTGATGAGGTCAAAGTGGCAAAGTGCTCTACGTGTTCTAGTGTGATGGATGTGTCCACATATCTGTGATGAGGTCAAAGTGGCGGAGTGCTCTACGTGTTCTAGTGTGATGGATGTGTCCACATATCCGTGATGAGGTCAAAGTGGCGGAGTGCTCCATGTGTTCTAGTGTGATGGATGTGTCCACATATCCGTGATGAGGTCAAAGTGGCGGAGTGCTCTATGTGTTCTAGTGTGATGGATGTGTCCACATATCCGTGATGAGGTCAAAGTGGCGGAGTGCTCTACGTGTTCTAGTGTGATGGATGTGTCCACATATCCGTGATGAGGTCAAAGTGGCGGAGTGCTCTACGTGTTCTAGTGTGATGGATGTGTCCACATATCCGTGATGAGGTCAAAGTGGCGGAGTGCTCTACGTGTTCTAGTGTGATGGATGTGTCCACATATCCGTGATGAGGTCAAAGTGGCGGAGTGCTCTACGTGTTCTAGTGTGATGGATGTGTCCACATATCCGTGATGAGGTCAAAGTGGCGGAGTGCTCTACGTGTTCTAGTTCGGCACATTTGTACACTCACTCTGATGAGCACCACGTCCGCCGCCTCGATGGCCACGTCAGTGCCCGTGCCGATGGCGATGCCCACGTCGGCCATGGCGAGGGCGGGCGAGTCGTTGACCCCGTCTCCTACCATGGCCACGCGCTTCCCCGCCTGCTGCAGCTGCTCCACCTTCGCCACCTTGTGGGAGGGCAGCACCTCCGCAAACACCTTCCTGATGCCCACCTGGGCAGAGAGCAGGCACTCACGTCAGTGCCAACCACAGCCCGTCCAACGGACGCAGCCGGGTACCAAATCACTACGCAAACAGGTGTTTTAGTCTGGCAGGGTTACAGGGACACTTTAATAAAGTAGACTTTAATTTTGAGGGGTGTTTGTGTGTGTGTGTGTGCGTGGTTCCGTTTTCAGCACTTTCAAGGTCCATTTTCAATATTTTCCAGCACCTTACAGTTGTAATAAATAACATTTATACAAATACACGTGTACTAAAAATGATGAATTTATCACATTAAAAGAGGTGGTACCATATTTGATAATAGCAGAAAAATGTGTGTATTACATAAGTTTAAGGCGTATTAAGCTAATTTACTATGCTAGCTTTTTTTTTACGATTTACTCCAGTAGCTAACCTAGCTACCAAGCTAGCATATATTTTATTTAAAGATCGTTTTAAAAACACATTTTTTATTTATGTTTATTTTACATTTATTGTCTTAATGTCTTCACGTTCTCTCAAGTTTCACGGTGGAATTACAAGAGTTGGTATATTTCTTGCTTATATTTGGAATGTAATACTAGTTCACTTTTCAGCCAAATAGCTATTTGTTGTGAAACTAAATACAGTTAGAATTTCAAGCATTTTAAAGTATTTTAGCCAAAATTTCAGCACTTTTCAAACATGGAAAATGCGACATTAAAATCCAAGCATCTTCAGGGATCTCAAGCACCCGTACGAGGAAACGTGTGTTGGAGTTAACACTGCACAACTGAGGTTGAGAAGACAACTGTAAAGGATACAGAGCTACAGAAAACAAAAATTCAATATTTAACACTTTAAGCCCTTTCAGCACAAAAGTGCAGCTTTGTTTCTCAGGGGGAGCTACGTTCAGAATGGACAGCCATCTCAAGTTTCACCTTGGTGCCTTTCACAGCGGGCTTGCAGCAGAGAGACCTGCATAGTAAGTGAAGGCAACACAATGGGGTGTGGGCGGAGGGCAGGTGTGGGCGGAGGGTGGGTGGTGCACCTGGGCAGCGATGGCCCTCGCTGTCTTGCTGTTGTCGCCAGTCATTAGCACCACCTCTAGGCCCATGGAGGCGAGGGTGTGAACAGCCAGCTCGGCTTCAGGCTTCACCGTGTCTGCTATGGCAACCATGCCACACAGCACACCTGAGCAGAGCAGAACACACACACGCGCACACGCACACACAGGGGAACACATCAGGCCCATGGGAGTAACTCACAGCAGAAACACACACAGCCATAAAACAACCCTGAACCACTTCCTGTTCTCTAATGTCAAAGGAAAGAGGTTGTAAAATCACTATCACAGTCGACGTTAGCTCTTGGGATGCTAGACACGTGACTGCAAGACACGTGAACCCCCCTGGTTGTGGACAGCAAAGCCAGGGGCGGGTAGAGCATCACATGAACCCCCGGTGTGAGGACAGCAAAACCAGGGGCAAGCAGAGTGTCACGTGAACCCCCGGTGTGGGCACAGCAAACCCAGGGGCAAGCAGAGTGTCACGTGAACCCCCGGTGTGGGGACAGCAAAGCCAGGAGTGGGTAGAGTGTCACGTGAACCCCCAGTGTGGGGACAGCAAAGCCAGGGGCGGGTAGAGTGTCACGTGATCCCCCAGTGTGATGACAAAGCCAGGGGCGGGTAGAGGGTCACGTGATCCCCCAGTGTGATGACAAAGCCAGGAGTGGGTAGAGTGTCACGTGAACCCCCAGTGTGATGACAAAGCCAGGGGCGGGTAGAGTGTCACGTGATCCCCCAGTGTGATGACAAAGCCAGGGGCGGGTAGAGTGTCACGTGAACCCCCAGTGTGATGACAAAGCCAGGAGTGGGTAGAGTGTCTGCCTCCACTCACCATCCACGGCCACCAGCACCGCGGTGCGTCCCCGCCGCTCATGCTCCGTCATGGCCTCGTCCACCTCGGGCCGGATGTGCAAGGCGTTGCGTCTCATCCACTCCCTGTTCCCGATGAGCACCGCGTAGGAGGCTGACCGCACCAACGCTGAGCCAGCACAACACAGCACACGCATGGTTAACACACCCAGCTCCACAACTGAGGAGTAGTAAATAATAATAATAAATAGGGATCATGATGGAGGACAAATTTCTACTGATTTTAAGAACCAACTCAACAGAGTCTTGCAGCAAATCAATCTGAAAGGGCTGGGAAGTTACAACGGTAACTTTACAGTAAGTCTTTACAGTAAGGAATCACATTTGCAACTCTAAGAGATTTAATTAACTTTGGGAAAATATTTATTTATGCAACTTCCAGTCTTGTTTATTATGGCAACAAGTGTCTAGATTTTGAGAATAAATAACAATATGTAAAAAGAGAAAAAGAGTAATGTTAATTGCAATCAGTACTTAAGGCAGCACCAAGACACAATCTCACTGTACAATCTCGCATTGTAACCCACTCCTGATAGCATCCTGGGTGTAATCCATGATCACGCCCAACCTTGATAAAACCTCTTATTCTTTTCATTTTCTATTTTAGCTACCCTATATTTCCAGAAGTAATTGCTCACCCATCCAAATTTTTGGAATCAGGTATTCCCATAACCCAATAATTCCAATTCCATGGCCACAGGTGTATAAAATTAAGCACCTATGCATGCAGACTGTTTTTATAAATATTTGTGAAAGAATGGGTCACTCTCAGGAGATCAGTGAATTCCAGCGTGGAACTGTGATAGGATGCCACCTGTGCAACAAATCCTGTCGTGAAATTTCCTCACTCCTAAATATTCCACAGTCAACTGTCAGCTGTATTATAAGAAAATGGAAGTGTTTGGGAATGACAGCAACTCAGTCACGAAGTGGTAGGCCACAAAAACGGAGCGGGGTCAGCGGATGCTGAAGTACATAATGCGAATAGGTCGTCAACTTTCCGCAGAGTCAATCACTACAGACATCCAAACTTCACGTGGTCTTCAGATTAGCTCAAGAACAGTGCAGAGAGAGCTTCATTGAATGGGTTTCCATGGTCGAGCAGCTGCATTCACACCATACATCACCAACTGCAATGCAAAGCGTTGGATACAGTGGTGTAAAGCATGCCGCGACTGGAATCTAAAGCAGTGGAGGTGCGTTCTCTGGAAGAATGGTCAAAGATCCCCATAGACACCTTCCTAAACCTTGTGGACAGCCTTCCCAGAAGAGTTGAAGCTGTTCTCGCTGTAGACCAACATCATACTGAACCCTATAGATTAGGAATGGGATGTTACTTAAGCTCATATGTGAGTCAAGGAAGGTGAGAGAATACTTTTGGCAATATAGTTTATATAGGGCTACCTCTTAGATAAACTAGGTAGTGTAGATGACAGTCAGTTGACAATTATACATCTTCACAGCCCTTTATCAGTGAATATTGAACAGATCTGATTCAGTTTAATAATGATCGTAATAGTAAGGATTTAGTTGGACAGATATATACCGGTAATGTGCGATATGTGCCTGTCCCGAGAATCCATCAACAAATCCAAATGCAGTGTGTACTAGTTTGTTTGATATTTAATATGCCTTTTGAGTTTATCCAATGCATCTCCACTGAAGTTTTGTTTCCAGAGAGGACAGGCAGGCGAGAGGTAAAGACAAAAAGATAAAACCATGTCAGCCCTAACCTGGACTAAAGGATGGTGTGAAAACTTCTTTATCAATGCATCTGTGTACATATGAAGCACTGGGGGTTTTAACAATATCCAGAGATGTTTAGAACACTGAGGCGATTAGGATCTGGGCTTTAATTGCATCTGTTAGCTTTCTCCTTTAGGGGATCTTCCGAGGTTAATTTATCATTTTTTTGAATGGGGTTTAAAGTAGATAAAGAGTCTAACAGCATTAAGGAGGCAGGTCTGAGACACTATGATTCAAACAGGTTTCCATGGTACTGCTTAAACACCACACCGATACCCTTATTCAGGACTTTCCTGTTCTTGGTTTCACCTGTTACTGAGATATATTAGAGATTAGTTAGAGATTTTTAAGAAAGGGGAATTATAAGGCCATAAGGAGCCATGCCTGAGGACTCACTGAGTGGTTCTGGGTCCATGATGAGCGGGTGCGTGTTGGAACTGGCTCGTGGGTCGCTGATCTGCACCAGCGTGGCGCTGCGCTGGTTCTCCTCACCATCGCTGTCCTCCCTCCTCAGCAGGTTCTCCGTGTTGCTCACCTGACACCGCACACCGCAACCCGGCACCGCCTGGAAGTCCGTGCAGGTGCCAAGAGAATCCGTGCCCAGCTCCTGAACACGGAGGTTACGCAATGACGCTCCACCCGCCCAAAATGGACATGCAGACATGGCCAACGGGCAGAAGAGACAGCAGCATTCATCAAAGCCACAGCGAGAACGGCACACAAATGAGCGAACCTGTTTGCAGAAGCGAGTAATGGCGGCTCCTAGTGGATGCTCGCTGTTGTTCTCAGCCGTGCCCACAACAGCGAGCAGTTTCGAGCGAGGCATCCGGTTCCCCTCCACCAGGATCTTCACCTGCACCACCCTGGGTGCTCCATAAGTGATGGTGCCCGTCTTGTCAAAAACCACAGACTGAATCTGAGAGAGAGAGCAAACATTAGTTCTCTCCCTCACTTTGCATTCTGTAAAAGCAAAAATGAAAACAAGAACCTTTTGTGTGATCGAACACGCAGCCCCTCTACAACAAAAGGATATATAATCTTTTAAAAACCTGCTCCAAGACAGATACAACAGACCTATTGTTACAGTTTCAATTAGCCTAATGCAAAGTAATACCTTCAGGTCTCAGTTATTGTGCAAATCTGCCTGTAAGCAGTGCTGTCAAAAACAAGCCGCCTCACCTTATGAGCCATTTCCAGAGGCTCCCCTCCTTTGATGAGGATCCCGTTCTGAGCGCCGACCCCTGTGCCCACCATCACTGCTGTCGGGGTTGCCAGGCCCAGAGAGCAGGGGCAGGCGATGCACAGCACAGTAATGGAAGCCTGGAAGGCGAAGCGGATGATGGCTTCTGCCTCAGATACACTCTTATCATAGCCCTGCACACACATACACACAGTCACGTTCAGACACACTCTTATCATAGAATGCACACACACACACACACACACACACACACACACACACACACACACACACACACACACACACACACACACACACATCACGTCCAAGGTTCAAGGCCACAGCATGCAAGAAGTCCGCTGTGCAATTACAATCACTATATATGAGAGCCAACGTCCACCCCATCCCAATAGTCTTCACTCTGTGGTGAATCCAGGGAATAAAGTATAGATTTGTGCACACGAGTTACGTAATACACTGGATTTATAATCACATCCACAAACACCACATTGCAGGCTACATTCCACCATGTATGAAGCCCAAACATGTTCAGTCAGGAGAAGAAACGTAGGCAGATTAAAAGGCAGAGAAAGAAATCTGGAAGAGGTGAGCCCAGAACTGGGCGTGGTCGGTTCACTCCTCCACAGCCGCAGGCACTGCAACACTCACAGGGAAATACATCTTGACCAGAGAGAAGTTCACGAATCCGACAGCGATCCAGGACACGAGGGTGAGGGCGGAGACCACCACGATGAAGGGGACAAAATAGCCGCTGATCTTATCCGCAAACTGCTGGATAGGGGCCTGGAGTCGGGGGTGAAGGAGAGGCAGGTCAGAGATCAGAGGTCAGAGGGAACAGGACGTGTTGTGCACAGGCCCAGTCCTGCAAGCAGGTTAAACCAAACACAAATCTATATCCATCTCCACCTTCGAGGTCTGGGCCTCCTCCACCAGCTTGACGATCTGAGAGAGGGTGGTGTCCGTTCCCACGTGCGTGGCCCGGATCAGCAGGGATCCGTTCTGGTTGATGGAGCCGGCGATCACAGTGCTACCGGGTTTCTTCGTCACAGGCATGGCTTCCCCTGGACCACAGAACAGTTTGGATCCGATTAGAGACTTGAATGGAGACTGTACGATCAGAAGGAGCTTCTGAGGTCTTTGTAATTTGTTTTGTAGCCTCTGTGCCTTACACACAATGGTGTGGGGAAAGGTCATGTAAAGGTCACCGCTAACCTGTGATGAGAGACTCGTCTGCCATGGAGTGGCCCTCAATCACCCTCCCATCAACTGGGAACTTTCCTCCGGGAAGCACCTTCACCACATCACCTCTCTGCACCAGCTCCACGTCCACCTGTTCCTCACTGACACAGACAGGGGCAGGAGACAGGCAGACAGGGAGACAGAAAGACAGGGAGACAGGGGAATGTGAAACAAAGGAAGAGTAGAACAGAGGAGGAAAGAGATGAATGTATGTGAGAAAAAAATGAAAATGTGAAGCAGACATTAGTTTTCTTTGATCTCACAGCACGCTTATGTATACATTTTGAACAAACTACCTAAGCCAACCAAGCCTGTTATTTTCCACTGCAGTTTACAGATGCATAGTTCACACAGACCAGAAATATGTTTAAAACATCACAAGTATCTGAGGACAATATGAATATGAACCTGAATGTGAACTAGCGAAGCACAAAGTTGCCCTGCTGAAGTTACACTCATGTTGACAAGTCGTAAGTTGCTTTATAAGCATGTTTGAGCGCATACATCAGAGATGAAACACTGAGAGGAATACAGCACCAGGGTTACGGGACCAGTGATTCAGTGTCAGTGGGTGATTCAGATTCGTATGTGCAGCAGGGAGCTGGATTTACGGCAGGTAAGGGCAGGAAGACGCACCTCAGAACAGTCATCGTATCTCCATTCAGCGTCACAACGGTGGCTTCGGTCGCCTGTAAGCTCATCAGCTTAGACAGAGCCTCTGACGTCTTACTCTGTTACACCGACCCAAAGGAACAGACACGGCCGTTACAAAAAACAACCACTTCACGAGAGCTGTACAAATCAACACAGGTGCACAAATGAGTGCAGCCGGTTCAACGTTTTAACAGCCATATTCAGAAATGTACCCTACTAGCCTCTGGAAGAGTGGAAATGAGGTATATTGTCAATCCAAAACACTGACTGCTAAAGCCAAGTGAGGTAAACCCAAGTGACGAGTGTTTGCCATCTGACTCATTAAACCTGAACTGCACTGAAAATGTCATTTGGTGTAATGAGCTGCAGTTTGAAACTGCGAAAGATATACAGCAAAGTCCTATTGCTGCCATAAACATGCAAAAGAGGTACAAATACCCCTTCAACACACAAAGGATCCAAACAAACCATCATGCTCTAAATACTCAAACACTCTAAAATAAATTTGAATAATACATTCTAAATAAGAAAGTTGCTCAAAACTAAATGTGTACATGTGTGAGAGTGAGATGAATGATCCGTGCGGAGGGGCGGTACCTTGGCTATCTGCTCCAGCCATCTGCCCAGCGAGATGAACACAAAGAGCATGGGTGGTGTGTCAAAGAAGGTGATGGGGTTGACCTTTGCCCTCTCCATCATGGCGACCACCAGGATGACCACGGAGTAGGTGAAGGCGATGGAAGTGGCCAGAACGATCAGCACGTCCATGTTGGCCGTCCAGTGCGTCAGCGCTTTATATGCTTGTGTGTAGAAGTACCGTCCTCCTATGAACTGCAGAATACCGGCCGCTGAATATTGACAGCCTGCAGTACCTCTATTAACCACTGGGAGGACAACGTGGTCATCAGCGTTACAATCGGCAGGCCTCATACGAGACCTAGAAATCACGCTTGGTCTAAAACTGTCACTTCAGTCCAAGCGGCACCCACATGTCGGTGCTCCCACATATTAGTGCTGCTGAGGTATAGCAGGCCCATACATAGATCCTTAATTAGCAAACATCTAAGCCACCTTTCTTCCCAATGTTTATATATATTGCTACTGATAGACAGTGCGGTACAGGTGTTGGGATGGGATCTACCTGCACAGGTACGCAGAAGAGGAAGGAGAGCAGGTTCATGATGGACAGGCCTGGGAGGAGCTGTCTCTCCAGAAACATGTTGGAGTGGTACATCTGCATGTCTTCAGCCGTGGCATTGTGGTTGTGAGACACTTCCATCATGTGATCCACCACCATCATATAGATCATCATCCCCATAACAGGAACACAGAACACCAGGCTGATGAGGAAGGACTTCCTCCATCTGAGGACAAGTGAGACCATGAACACGGTACACATTAACCAACACACACACACACACACACACTCACACTCACACTCACACTCTCACACTCACACTCACACTCTCACACTCTCACACACACACACACACATACATACATAAATTCACACACAAATGACAGCACCTTTTAATTCACTTAAATGACTGCAATGATATGATTGTGCTGATATTCTAGCCTAAACATCAGTAATGGGCAACATAATCTTTAATACAGCCAAACATAGGCATATGTCATTCTGAGAATGATGCTAAAAAGCACAAATTCTGTAAATATTTTTTAAAATTTTAATACATTTGAAAAACACAGTTGTGTGTATATGAGTGTAATGTGTATGCATTTGTAATGACAGCACAGTGAACTGTCAACAACTGATATAATGGAACACTTGGTTCAACTCCACACAGGGGTCAGGGGTCACCAGAGGCCTGCTGGGAAATGTACACTGGGAATTCCTGGCTTTTGCAACTCTAAACAAATGTACATTCAGATCCTTAGACATGCTTATTTCAGACATATAACTGAAACACGTGGTCTCACGTACTGCTGTATCTCTACGCTGTGGTCCAGATGGCTTCCAGAGCGATCCTTTTTCACCAGAGATGCTTCAAACCCCAAGTTCTGTCAAACAAAAGACATTTCGGGGTGATTCCATGGCAACCCATGACTGACCATGAATTTTCATGAGAAAATTGTCATGAATTGTCTTGAGAATAAACAAAAAATGGATGTGGAAATGTCTATAGTACATGACCCCTTGCAAAGTCCTTTAGCATTAATCTAAAACATGTTGTTGTTGAATGCTTCAGAACAATCAAATTAATAAACTATTTTTTTTTGCCAGAACAAAAATCTAACAATTTCAAAACCAGTATCTTCATTAGCCTTCTTGTATATTTGTGTGTTAATACTTAGTTAATACCATCGCATCTAACAGTTATTTGGTGCTGCATAGAAAATTGTCACAATATTGTTAAATATAGACCTACACCTGGTAAAGCCTCCAAGGTATTCTGACTGTGTATTTTCCCCAAGAAGGATTATTGTCATAAATTTAATTTATGAAACAGATTTTTAATAAATTAATAAAATTTATAATAATTTTTTTGTTTTGCATTACTCTATAATTTAATATTTGTCCTTAAATTACTATACATGCTATACATTACTTCACTTCAAGCACCTCAAACTGCTACATGACAAACATGGATTGCACTCTTAGCAACCCATTCTGCAATAAACACAAACCTGTTTCAGATGGAATTGGCCCAGACTTGCTTAACTGTTTTCTAATGAGAAATCAGTACTATCTGTACTAATTTAACTACAAACTGACATTTGTTTGTTTCTTGAACTTATGAACAGCTCAATAGGCATCACAGAGAGACAGAAAACTCAAAACATTCAAATATTTACATAAGAAATAAACCCACAGAATATTACAGTCAATAATAACAATGAAAAACGACTAATTTCTCCAACCCAATCCAGTGAAAAACAGGCAATTGGTGAAGCTTAGAATATACACTGCGAAAGAGGTGGAATTGAGAGGGAATTTAATTCAGAGGGATAAACCTTAAAAATTCAGAAATAAACAAGTGATTGGAGAAGTGCTTTAGGATTTCGCAAGGTGTCAGTCATACATTTCCTACAAGTTTTTATGTGATGTTTTTCAAGAAACATGTGACATGAACTGGGAGGCCTGCATGAGTCAGCAGGAGTGACTTCACCTCAAGCACAAAGACAGCAGACCTATTTGCTTGGGCCTTACATGGTATTATGAACATAGAAATACAGAAATAGAATATAGAAATTACTGTGACACAACTGAAGCATCTAATTCAACAGTCACATCTGAAGATGCTTTGTGAACACCAACCCATATTTAGTTTACTTATTTAAAAACTGGAATAAATGTAAATGTATTCCAACTCCAAGCCATGCAACTAATAAGCTAAAAAACTGTGGAACATGAAAATCTCACCTCCAACAACCTGATAACATCCCGGGGGCCCGTCACCTCGGGGTCATATTTGACGTGGGCTTTATTGGTTGCCAAGGCAACAGAGGCGTAGACGATGCCCTTCTGTTTCGTGAGGTTGGACTCGATTTTGTGCACACAGGAGGCACACGTCATCCCTCTGACCTGATCACCATAGACACAAAGCTGTCACATTTTACCCCGGAGACTTCGGTCCTCATTATCTACCCTGCCACCGGGTCGGAGGGGTACCAACCACGAGCTCCAGGTTGCCGTCGGAGCCGTCGTAGTTCTCCATGACGGAGGCAGTGAAGCCCAGCTCCCTGATGCTCTCGGCGATCCTCTGAGGGTCAATGGCTGCCGGGCTGTAACGCACCTCTGCTTTGCTGGCCATGAGCGCCACCAGCACCGAGTGGACACCTGCATACCAACCGCACCTCGCTCAAATTACACCAACCACACCTCGCTCAGATTACATCAACCACACCTCGCTCAGATTACACCAACCACACCTCGCTCAGATTACACCAACCACACCTCGCTCAAATTACACCAACCACACCTCGCTCAGATTACATCAACCACACCTCGCTCAGATTACACCAACCACACCTCGCTCAGATTACACCAACCACACCTCGCTCAGATTACATCAACCACACCTCGCTCAGATTACACCAACCACACCTCGCTCAGATTACACCAACCACACCTCGCTCAGATTACACCAACCACACCTCGCTCAGATTACACCAACCACACCTCCCTCAGATTACATCAACCACACCTCCCTCAGATTACATCAACCACACCTCCCTCAGATTACATCAACCACACCTCCCTCAGATTATACCCCACCACTCGTGAAGACACTACAGCGTTCACTAGTGAAAACGAGCATGTTTCTGAATTTCAATGGGTTCTGTATGCTGGTCTTACCACCACTACCGACATCATGGACTATAAGAAGCAAATCTTTTTATTTGAAAGACGGCTCATATAAGGCCCGAAAAAAACTATGCATCAATATTAATATTTTGTATATTAATATATTAATTATTAATATATTAATATATTAATAATAATTAAGTGTAATCTTATCCCCATAAGGCCGGTTATCGGGTCTCTATTTATTCATCCTGTTCATTCTATTCAGCAAGGTTAAGAGTTGGAGTGGAGACATTCCTGTTTGTGTCATAAAAAGTGTTTGGGAAGCTCCGCCCACTGTGCTTCTAAACGTTGCCAAGCTCACCGTGTTCATTTTTCAGGTTCCTCTCGATATTGGCCACACACGAGGCGCAAGTCATGCCTCCGACCTGGATGAAGCACTTGGACTGAGCATTTACTGAGGTCTCCACCTCCTCCTTCACCTCCTTCTCCTTCGTGTGCGAGGGTGCGGGGGACGAGGGGGGGGCGTGCTCTGGTGTAGGGCTTCTCACCGCCGCCACCAGTGAATTTGTCTCTGTTTACCACAGGAGCAGGACATTCAAGACAGGTTTGGTTTCACTGTAAGGTCTGAGTGGGCAGTATTATTTACACTGTCAATTAAAGAGAACACTCTAGCGTTGAACAATACAAACCTGTTAGTTAGCATGTAGGGCAGTTTACATGGATTTTTTGTGTTAAAACCTTGGTTTTAAAGTTACAGATGATTCAAAAAATATGTCCTTCAATTTTATCACCTGAAAGTCTATATAAGATGATTTTGATGAAAGCCAGAATTGCCAGCATAGGAGATTTCCAACTGAGTAAACTGAGCTACTAAGACCATACATGAAACATGGTGTTAGCACTCACCGTGACACCAGTGTTAGCACTCACCATGATATGGTGACATGCAACACAAGCTCTTTTCATGACCTGGCTGACTTCAAGAACTTCAGTGTGACCACAATAAAGCCATTATTACAGCCAGTCTCGTCATTACAACCAAGGCATTTCTTCAAGACATATATCAATACACTAAACACTCAAATTTATTCTAAAATGTCAAACGATGAAAGATGGTTACTTAATTCATTTGTTCTTTTCAATTTTCATCCAAACTAAGTTAAAATAACAAGACCCAGGACTTTTGCTCACCAGGCAGAAATGCATCAAAGCCCATATCTTCAATGGCTTCTCTCAGTTCCTCTGGTGTGGTAACCAGCGGATCATATTCGAACGTGCCCTGGTGGTTGGCCAGAGACACCTGCGCAGACCTGACACCCTTCTTCTGAGAGATGGTGTCTTCGATGGTCCGCACGCAGGAGTTACAGGTCATGCCCTCGATGTGGATCTGCACTCCGGTAGCCAGGGGCTGCAGGAAGGTGGGGTCAGGGGTCAGCAAGGGGAGCTTCTCCAAGGCAGACGTGGGTGATCCAAGCTCGCAGGAGGTCAGTTGGGCTTTAAACCTCCCAGGGGGCAGGGCCTCAACGGCCTTCCGCAACTCCACTGCCGTTACCAAGCTGGGGTTGTGCTGGATGACGGCCTGTTCCTTCTCCAGGGAGACCTGCACGGAGCTGACCCCCGCCAGCTTGGCTATATTCTCCTGGATGTTGGCCACGCAGGAGTGGCAGTGCATTCCCTTCACATCCATCAACGTGGTGGAGGTGGTGGAGCCTGCAGGCGGCTTTGCGGTGCCCTCCTCCGAGGAACTGGGAGGCTGGCGGGTGGCGTTCAGAAGACGATCCACGGTGGACAGCTGTAACTGACGGGGCTTGGATTTCACAAAAGCCTTGAAGCCTGCCACACCGATCTGGTTTACAATCTCGTCCACTGAGATCAGGTAAGGCAAATACAGGACTGTGGCCTCCTGAGACTCTAGACCAACTGACAGTGAAAACACAATTTACAAAAGTTAGGACGTTAAGTGACAATTAGGTTTTGCTCATATTTTTCTAATATTTGCGAAGAGACAAAATACAATTTAGCTTGCATTTAACTGAAAATGTTATCGAAAATACCTTTAATCTTCTCCACCCCTTTCAATTTCCCGATTTTGCCCTCGATGGTGGTGGTGCAGGACAAGCAGACCATCCCATCAACACGCATCTTCACCACCTCCGCCCCGCTGGAGCTGCGGGTCACGGGCTGCTCCGAAGCGTCGGTGAGGTGGGGGTCGGGCTCTGGCACCAGGCCGCCCAGCGCCTCCACGAGCTGCTCCACGCCCACCAGAGCAGGGACGAAGGTGACGGTCAGACCCCTGCCGTCAGCGCTCTCCTGGGACCCCAACACCCCCTTCAGCCGGGCGAGGACCTGGCGACAGGCGTCCGGGGCGGAGCCGCCTGTGGGGAACACGTGCGTCTCCGTTGGCACCACCACGGCTGGGCCCCCGTCGGCCGCGGCTGCTTCGAAGCCCATGTCATCGATGGCATCCGCTAACGATTCCGGGCTGTGGTGTGCCTGGTCATATATTACTGTGGCATTTTTATACTCCAGGGACACCTGAGGTACAAGATGTACAACAGTGTGAGAAATGAGGTGACCTTCAGTTTAACTAGCTCTAGCTCGTTGAATTGCCCAATGAAAGCACCTAAAAGCTATAAAAACGACCTTGTAGGCACTGTTAACATGTGCATATCTGAGTGCTTCCACACACGTGTTCCCACCTACAAACTCTATGATCTCCTCCACAAAGACGAACCTTGTGAATCACTCAGTCACCTGATCAATCCAACATGCTCACGAGCACAGTGACTACAAAAGCACCTAGTCAGCATGTGCCCAAGAGACTGCATCGAAAAAAGGGATGACCGGTTACGTCAGCAAGAAGTCAGTCACATGCGTTTAAGCTCAGTGGGGCTTAGTCGAGATATTGCACGTTACAACTACACTGAGTGCAGTTTCTGGGTATTCAAATTATGTAAACTCATTTAAATCAATCCAATGTGGTGCTCGTCATGTTTGCTACAATATAAATGAATGATACTGTACCAAACTGCCATCTTGACCTCAATTTATTGGGCTTCAAGAAAAAACATCACTCTTAACATATTGTCTCTTCTGTGATTTCAGGTAAGTACTACAACACATACAAACAGCCCAGTCAACCGGTCACGAATACGTTCCAAGTTGTGGCGCGTACTTGTATCTAAGAAAAGCCACTTTGTCTCCAGGCTTTAAAAAACAAAACAAAACAAAAACAATATCAGACATTAGTGACACTACTGATCCGCAATGACACAACCACTTCCTCTTTTGCAAAGGTCAGTGCTCTCTTACACATGCATGCAACAGCAGGGTCCGATTCCTTACAAACGCATTATTGCATTATCTGCGTATCTGCGTTGGGTCTGCAGGGAGACAGAAGAATAAAGGAAAGGGCAGACCAAGTTAACAACGATCTGGCCGCATCCCTAAGCCACACGGATGAATGTCTTTTCTCAATTACACGACACTGCCACAGGGAATATGTCAGCAAATGTCATTACGAGTTTTAACTCCTGGACAGGCTGTGCAGGGTGCCCTGATACATTGTGTTCTACTCATTAAATGATTCCTGGAAAACAGTGCATATGTGTATTGTTAAAATATTGTTTGTAGGGGCTCTTGTGCTCTCCCGTTGTGCTTGATGTGATCCTGCAGATTACTGTTGTAAAAGAGTTACTATAACTCATCTGAAGAGCTGATCAGGACTGCGCGTGGGAACAGAGTGTGAAAGTCGATCCTTAAACTCATTCTCCTGCTCCTCTTTCTCCTCACGCTTCTCCCTGCACCTGCTCAGCCTCTCTGACGGTTCCTCTATAGCAGCCAAACACAACCCTTTACCACAGCAAAGGAGCCACCAGTAGCTACCAGCCTTTATAGCACTGTAGTAACCGGCTTTTGTAGCACTGTAGTAACTGGCCTTTGTAGCGCTGTAGTAACCAGTCTTTGTAGCGCTGTAGTAACTAGCCTTTGTACTGCTGTAATAACCAGCCTTTGTAGTGCTGTAATAACCAGCCTTTGTAGTACTGTAGTAACCGGCCCTTGTAGCACTGTAGTAACCAGACTTTGTAGCACTGTAGTAACCAGCCTTTTACTGAATACAAAAACGTTCCAAGGTGTGGTCCATACTTACATGTAAGAAAGACAGTCATACAGTCAGGGTTAAAAAAAAAAGTTAATAATAGACACTAATGTGACACTACTGATCAGCAATAGCTCTGTACTGCTATTGTGAAAGAGGCATTATATTGACACTTTTTATGGGCCTTTTACAGCTTGTAAGTGCCACAAGTTTTACTCAGAACAATAAAACACACTGGCACAGAGAAACTAGAATGTGGAAATGAAAGTAGAGGATTAAAATAATTAAAAGATGAATGGTGGAGACAAAATAAGGGTTTTAAGTCAAAGGTTTGGTGAATTAAAAAGTCAGGCTAAAGAAAAAGGTTTTTAGCTTAGTATTTAAAATACATTCAGTGCCCAGCAGAAAAAAAATGCCTCCCAGCATATGCAGATTTACTGTTATCAAATCAAAACGCAAATAAAACCCAGTTGCCAGAGTGGGACCTGTCAGTAGTTTCTTAAACACACTCGCACACACTTGTGAAAAGGATCTGAGAAGCTGAATCAACAACAGTTGATTTTTGCACCGAGTGAACTCACGACCACCAGATAAACAAAACTAAATTAAAAGATCAATAAACTCAAACACATCCGTCAAAACACCTTTTTTTTTTTACTCTGTTCTACTGGCACCTTTTCAGTTCATAAGGCTGAAAATCATAGAGTGACTGATCAAAATGTAGAGATGTTTTCTTTAGAACCTGATTTTTATTTTTTTTTTTGCAAAATTGCATGAATTGCATGTATTTTTCCTGTAGCTGTGATGTTATAAAATGGGAATTCTTACATAATTGCTTAATAAACAACTCCAGTTTTTAGATGATCATCTAGTGCTCCATACGCTGAACAGGTGTACATGAAATGGAAAACAGTCAAAACCAGTTTCCCCTAGAGAATCTCCAGATACTGCACTGTAAATCACTGCTACAAACATGTTACAACAGACTCATAGTTTGGTGTTACTGACAAGTTAGGGATACTTTTATTTTATATTTTACCTCTATATGGACAATGCCTGGCTTCTGGCCAATCTGTTGTTCTATGGTCTGGACGCAGGAGCCGCACGTCATCCCCTCCACCGGCAAAGTCACGGAGCACAGATCGCCTCTCCGGGTCATACTTCCTCTGGGGGGACAAAGACGACACGGGATGCACGTTAACGCCGCCTGTGAACCCAATACCACAACAAGTGACGCCGCCAGTGCACATGAGCACTGACCTTGCTATGCAAATAGCAGGCATGAGGCTCACGTACGCACGGCATACACCAGTGTAAATGTAGAAAGATGGAGCCAAATAACCACTCTGCTTGCCTATTCTCTTGGCTGGTTTTAGTCAAGAAAACAACATATAAAACAATAATACCTTTAAAAGTATTGGGTAATAACTTCCTTATAAAATAAAGGCTTAGGCAAAAGTAAACCAAAACAGTTACTACCCACAGGCCTAGCAGTCACATGCTGTATTTTAAAGTAACGCAGCATCACAAGACTTCATGTGAGGAAAGTGTAGACCCCCTTATAATCCTCCAACTACAGTACACAGATTTACTGACCAACAAGCATACCAACATTTCCCACTGCTCAGATAATGATGCACATGCACTAGTCTCGTGTAAACCTCTCATCCAGTCCACCACCAGAGCTTACATTACAACCAAGTTTTAGTTTTCTGTCATGCTATGCGATCTAGCAGCCATATTGTGAACTCTTCTCCATATCTTTCCAAATCAACAAGTTTCAAGTAAATCAAGTTTCTCAACAAGGATGCATCACAAAAGAAAGACTTTGGCATCCACATTCGTGCCATTAACAGCATTAACACCAAGAATGATGTACACCCATCAGAGCATCTGACCACGGCCTTAGTCCGGTGCAGATGTCCCAGTATTTATAAAGGTAACGGAACTTTCTACGTTATATAGGACAATCGTGGATAATTAAGTATATAGCTAGCTAAGGCTGTTTAAACTAGTTTGATAAAAACACTGATGTCAGCCATCTGATGAGCCTCACGGATGTTTGTTACAAGTAATCATAGCTGGGTTATCACATCTAATGTTACATCTAATTAGTCCTGAATCTTAAATCACGTTGGCCAGCTAGGTAGGCAACATAAGCCTCCTTGATACTGTTCCCAATAAGAAGGGACATTGTGCACATAGCCACCTCGCTACATATCTTATAGCCAGTTCACTACAAAGTTTGCCAGTGTGGTTATCGGTAGTTAGATAACTAGCCAGTTGTCCCTGTGCTAGAGTACGTAGGACACCGAGCTAGGCTAGCTAGCACGCTATCTGTCAACTTATGACAGCTAACGAAGAGCTAGCTGCTTTAACGTGCCTGCTACCGAAGGATGGCTGACTAATTTAACGCTGGGTCAGTTTAGTTCAATAAAAGTACTACTACCTCGCTAAAATCGACCCCTTGTGTCTTGGGATGAAACTATCTGGACGGCTAGTCAAGTGTACTAGCCAGCTATAGGGATCATTAAAACCGAAACAACGACAGGGTAGGTACAATAATAAAGTTAATCAACTAGCTTTGCAGATAGCGACCGTTTTAATTACCTTTGTGGAAGATGCGGTCCGAGTATCCACAGCTGTGTTGAGGTCGTTAGCTAGCCAGCTAGCCACTTTCTTGGGGCGCTGCAAAAACAGCTTTAGTTCACACACACTTGGCGGGTGTGACTCCCGATAACTTACGGACTGACGGACTGACTGACCGGCTGGTTGGCTGACTGACTGAATGACTGACGGACCGACTGACTGACTGGTTGGCAGTTCTCCGCGTTTTCTCCAGCTCGTCGTTGATTTCTCATTAAGCCACTCTCCTGTGATTTAATATCCTAAGGACAACCGCACTGGAGAAAAAAATACCTCAACTAGTGCAAGGTAAACTAGTCAAACAGGGCGCCAATTTCAGTGTAGTTGTCACTTTGCTGTCTTCTTCAGGCCATTTGGAATTTCAGCAGAATTACTTAAGATGGACATAAGACTCCTAACTACCAGCAGCCTACCGCCTCTCCTGGCAGTCCGCCTGCAGTGCGTTCGTGTGGTTCAGCACACACTACCAACTACGCAGTAGTGCTGTGTCGTTCGCCAACGATTCGTTCGAATGAACGATTCATTTGAGTGAACGTACTGAATCGAATCACTTCCTCAGCTGATTCGTTCCTTTCTCGGTTCAGTAGTTGAACTCAGCAGCGACCGTGCAGGACGGCAGGGGAACTGCGGTGTGGTCTGTGAATCACCGAATCATCCGCGAATCTGGTGGCGGAGACTCTCATTGCGACGGAACTGCGCTTGCTCAGTGATTCGTTCACTGAACTGGGATCCCGTTCACTACCGATTTCTTCACTGAACTGAGGGCTCCCGTTCACTCTCTGATTCGTTCATTGAACTGAGGGTTCTCGTTCACTCACTGATTCGTTCACTGAACGTACTGTCACTGTGATTCACATTCGCGCTGCCACCCAGATAACTGTTGGGACGTGATTCACGTTTGCGCTGCCACTCACATATTTTCTTTTTGATTGCACATTTATGTTGATATTTTCTTCTGAATGTAGTTTTATCTTAATTTTGCTCTTAATTTAATATTTATTTTGCACTGAAAGTTGTATGTTAGTTCATACTTGTTTTTTGTATTATGTTACAGTGATCCCGCGCCACTTCATGCTTCAGCTTTTGCGAATTCACTCTTTCGCGGGTTTTTATAAGATATTAATGGGAAAAATAATTTGCGGGTTTTCGCTTTTTTACCGGTTGTCTGTGGAATTCGATCGGCGGAAAAAATATATATTTTATTATTATTTTAACATGACACAATCCCAAAATGTATAAAAATATATTATAAGTATTAATTCTAACAATAAATGAATGTTATAAATAATAAAATATTACGAATTACAGTAAATAGTGCATATTTACTCTCAGAAACGAGAACCAGCATCGCTTGCCTGAGACGCTACTCGCCTACATGAGATTGTAAACAACACGACTTGCTCGCTGGACAAGCACACATGCACAGAACAGTGTGTGGGAATGGGAAGGGTTTATGTAACGTAAAGGTGTGGGAGGGTTTATAAAGCCTAAATATAGTGTAGGCTATAAATACTTAAATAAATATACTGTTTTTACTTCGTGGATTTTCGGTTATTGCAGGTGGTTCTGGAATCTCCCGCGATAAACGAGGGATAACTGTATTTGTATTGTGATTCATATTTTCTATAATAAACCCAACATTTAGTTGCATATTTTTTATTCATAAATTGTTTACAACACTCTCGTATTCTGGTCCCTGAGGCTGTGAACTAAACTGAAACATGAACCGTTCAGGCATGTATCAGTTAGGTGCTGATAAGCACTGAACGATTTGGTGAACGAATCTTTTTAGTGAACTGATTCTAATGATTCCGTTCATCTAAAAGAACTGCTGTGCCCTACTATGCAGTGCTGACGAAACAACTGAGTAGATTCTATAATCATCAAGATCTTCAGCAGCGCGCAACATTCTACCGACCGAAACCCATTTTTTAAGAAACGCATGATCGCTGTGTCAGTGATTGCGCTTTTGAAAATGTCACAATAGTGAATGTCACAATAAAAAAAGAACATGCAGAACTAGCATTTTAGCATCTTAATTATTTTATTATACGTTCAGAGTATGGTTAGGCTTCTAATTTCAAATTATGAATTTCAAATTAGAATTTTAAATTAATGAAGATTATTAAAAATAAAATACAATTAAATATACAAGTAAAATTTCAAAATGCTTATTTATAATATATACTGCTACTAATTTTGTATTTTTTAATGTATATGTATACTACTAATTCAGAAGCACTTTGGTTGTACCCTTTTTCTTTGGAAGCTTTTGGAAGTGTACTTCTTTCTATAATTTATTTTCTCTCTCAGTTTTTTCTCAGGAGCTCTGTGAATTTCAGCGTGTTACTGTGATAGGATTCCACCTGTGCAACAAATTCAGTCCTGAAATTTCCTCACTCCTAAATTTTCCAGTCATCTGTCAGTTGTATTTTAATGGAAGTGGTCGTGCAACTGGCTCCTCCCTCTTCCAACATGACTGTGCACCAGTGTACAAAGCAAGGTCCATAAAGACATGGATGGCAGAGTCTGGTGTGGAGGAACTTGAGGTCTGCACAGAGTCCTGACCTCAACCCGATTAAACACCTTTGAGATGAAGTAGAGTTGAGACTGAGAGCCAGGCCTTCTCCTCCAACATCAGTATGTGACCTCACAAATGCGCTTCTAGAAGAATGGTCAAAAATCCCCATAAACACATTCCTAAACCTTGTGGACAGCCTTCCTAGAAGAGTTGAAGCTGTTCTAGCTGCAAAGGGTGGACCATATTGAACCCTATGGATTAGGAATGGAATGTCACCTAGACAAATATAATTTGGTGACGGTATTAAATATGAATTCATTCTCAACACACACACAATTTTATATGCACCCTCAACAACCAGTTTTATTTTAGAACTTTAGTTCCTCACTCTAGTGGTCTGCATGTGTGAATGTCTTCAGGAATGATGGAGAAGCATCATAGGTGCTGCTTCATGAAGCTGGTTAACAGAACACCAAGAGCGTTCAAAGCTGTCATCAAAATGTTGCTTAGTTACTTCAAAGAATATAATATTTGTTTATTAGAGCATAATAACATGTTTTCTTTTTTCATGTTATTATAGCCTATGAATGCAGATTAAATGCATGCTTGACTTGTAAATACTTAGATCATGAAACGTTTTTGTAAACTGTAAACACTACACAATTATCTAAATTTTTTTCTGTATTTGTAAAATCACAATAATATTTTCCGTTAAAAAGCTTTTGATAAACAGTTTTCGTCCACGCTCTTCAACTGGGCTGTGCCTACATAATTAAACAGGAGGCTAAAGAAACGCCTCGAATGCCATGTGTGTCTTACATGCACGAGAAGACCAAACTGTTCATAGATGCAGGTGTTCTAGCGCTTTCTGCTTTTACTGTTTTGATTGGTCATTCACGGGTTAGACCTATTCATATTTATTATGTAGGCCTACTTAACTTAATACTTAATATAGTGTATTTTGCTTACATTTGAGTTAATCCTCACGATATTCTAATCAGATTTAAAGCCTCCTAGTGTGCATAGTACAGACTGCGACAACCTGTTGTGATGGGATATTTACACGGACCGTTTATACTGAGCTCGTGAACAGCGTGACGTTTTCTGCAGAATGACGTTTCTCTCTGACACACTGACCTACTTTCAGTGTAGGCCACGCGTTACACGGACTGTTGGAAACATTAAGATCTTTAAGTACCCATTGGTCACCTTCGGTAGAAATTGAAACGAAAGTATAGAAAAGTGATGAACAAGGCAAAAATCGGTCACACGTAGATGATTATCATGACTCACTCGCTATTTTCATATTTATAAACCCCCCAAAACACAAATGTGTTGACTTTAGGTTATTTGCAAGTACACTGTTACTAACGTGAAGCAAACTAACGATTAGACGCAAAATTAAAGTAGATATATGACAGCTGAGCGAGGAAGACGAGGCAAAGCAGTTCAGTAAAATCCATGTTTTCCTGTGCTCACGTGCTGCGTGCTGCTGTTGGACGTTGTAGATCTAATGCCAAGTGCGCGGCTTATAGTGGCACACGGTTAGTGCGCAGGAACCAACACTCCAGATAGACTCGCGGAAATGGTTTCGCTTCGGAATGGTTCGATTGAAGTGGTCAACTAAACCCGCCGTTTTGAAGACGTTCACAAATCAAGTAAGTTCTAGACCTTTCTGCAGTTAGCGTTGTGGTCGTCGTTTTTGGTGAGACCGCTTATTACCCAAAGGAGTCGGTTCCGTCTGTAGTTTCTAAATATTTACCCGACTATTTTTAGCATTATACAGGCAAGGTTTACTACACGAGAGAAAATAATATAAACGGCTGTTAATTGAACTTACAGCGATCTGTGACGCGACTATTTCACCTTAGTATAGTCAGTAATGTTAGAACCATGCACTTAAATCGCCTTAATAAATATTTTATATAATCATGCAGAGTAATGGGAATTATTAATTATAATTCTGATACTACGGTTCCGCCCAACAGAATGAAACGAGCACGAGCAAATATCGCGTCAAAGTGCGCGAGTTTTAGTCCTTCTCAAACCAGAGCCAAGAAGAAGAAGATTACAGAAGGGCCCCCCGCCAGCTCCCATTACCCCGCCCAAGACTGGGGGAACCTGCCCCATCACGTTGTCCTGCACATATTCCAGTACCTTTCCTTAGTGGACCGCGCGCGGGCGTCGTCTGTGTGCCGCCGCTGGAACGACGTGTTTCATATCCCGGAGCTGTGGAGGCGTTTCGAGTTTGAGCTGAACCAGCCAGCCACGTCGTACCTGAGGTCCACTCATCCCGACCTCATCCAGCAAATCATTAAGAGGCATGCCCAACATCTTCAGTATGTCAGCTTCAAGGTAAAGTGGCTCTTGGAACTGTGCTCATTTAAAACAGAATAACCCCCCCTCCACCACCACCACCACACATACACTATCTCAATGCAGGCTGATTTAGGATGCATGTGAATAACCAAATCAAGACTCTCAGCCCCAGTCCTGCCTGGGCTAATTCTTCAGGATTCTTTTCCCTACATAGCAAATCCACCAATAATAATTAAACTATACTGTGCAGGAATGGATTATTCATGTCAGTTATAATCAAATAAGTATGATTCATTCTAGACTTCTATTTGCAAGCTAAACTGAAGTACAGTTTGTACACTTGTGTTTTTTTCAGTGTTTAAAGGGATACTATCTTTGCTTTGGTTACTTTGGTTACTTTGCTCTGGGGTAACACTTTTTAGCCCTTTTTAGAGAGAGCATTTGCATTACAGACGTTCTGTTCAATCTAGGCATAATCATGTAGTATTTGACAATATCCCTTCCAACTATACCATAACCCGTAGGTCTTTAGGTTAAATCATGACCTAGTAATGTTTGAGTCATGTCATGTTTTCAGATGTGACTGTATCACTCACACAACACAAACAACAATCGTAGATACTACACATAGTCCACATTATCTTCTTGAAAGCTCTGTACACATAGTTTGTGCTTCAGTGATTACATGTAGAACCCCAGAATCTCAATTAAGAAACATTAAAGACCACCATTTTGTGTTTCATCAGTTATGAGAAATGCTATTAAAATGTAGTTTCTTTTGTTTGCTTGGATCTTTTATTGTGGTGGGGTGTTGGTTTATTTGTTTGTTTGGGTCTTTTATTGTGGTGGGGTGTTGGTTTATTTGTTTGTTTAGGTCTTTTATTGTTGGGGTTATTTGTTTATAGTTTGTTTCTTTGTCTGTTTCTCTTCCCTGCAGGTGGACAGCTGTACGGAGTCTGCGGAGGCAGCATGTGACATCCTCTCCCAGCTGGTGAACTGCACCATCAAAACCCTGGGCCTCATCTCCACGGCAAGACCCAGCTTTATGGACGTGTCTCAGGTACGGATCACAGCACGTTGAAGGTCGTGTCACACTACTCGTGGGGAAGGCAGTGTGACGGTGAGGCCCAGGTGCTGACTCGCCACACCTCCCTTGCATGCTCTCTTCCCAGTCACACTTTGTGTCAGCGCTGACGGTGGTGTTTGTCAACTCCAAGTCCCTGTCGTCCATTAAAATCGACGACACCCCGGTCGACGACCCTTCCCTGAAGGTCCTGGTGGCGAACAACAGTGACACACTGAAGCTTCTGAAGATGAGCAGCTGTCCTCACGTCTCTCCCGCAGGTATCTGATCTGAACCTGCTGCATGAGGTACAAGATCAAACCCACTTATGTTCTTGAATGTTCAGATTTCTCTTTTATATACCAGTGGGTCTCTGTCCCAGCCCCGGGCGTAATGCACTGCACTTGTGGAGTCTTTCTTGCTTCTGAATGCACTGAATCAGACCAGGATCTCGTGTCCGTGCAGGGATCCTGTGCGTGGCGGACCAGTGCCACGGCCTGCGTGAACTCGCCCTCAACTACCACCTGCTGAGCGACGATCTGCTCCTGGCTCTCTCCTCTGAGAAGCACGTGCACCTGGAGCACCTGCGCATCGACGTGGTGAGCGAGAACCCGGGCCAGCAGTTCCACACCATCCGGACCAGCAGCTGGCGTGCGCTGATCCGCCACTCCCCCCGCGTCAGCGTGGTAATGTACTTCTTCCTGTACGAGGAGGAGTTTGAGCCGTTCTTCTGCGACGAGACACCCGTCACGCACCTCTACTTCGGCCGCGCTGTCAGCAAGGAGATGCTGGGCCGGGTCGGCCTGAACTGCCCGCGGCTGGTGGAGCTGGTGGTGTGCGCCAACGGCCTGGAACCACTGGACGAGGAGCTGATCCGCATCGCCGAGCGCTGCAAGGGCCTTACGGCCATCGGCCTGGGCGAGTGCGAGGTCACCTGCAGCGGCTTCATGGAGTTCGTCAGGATGTGCGGTGGCCGCCTCAGCCAGCTGTCCATCATGGAGGAGGTTCTGATCCCAGACAACACCTACAGCATGGAGCAGATCCCCAGTGAGGTGTCCAAGCACCTCGGTCGCATCTGGTTCCCCGATATGATGCCCACCTGGTAGGCGTACAGCACGTGCGTGTGTTGACACACAAGGGCACCGGTTTACATATATGTTTGTGTCCACTCGTGCTAAGTACTAAGGCATGTGTTTATGTAAACACACACACATACACATACATATACACACAGAAAACCAGAAAAGACTTTTGTCTGACACTGGTCTTGGTGTGCGTGTACACACGCTGTTTAATCAAAATAAGCTATGTTCAACAGAGGGAGTACATTATTTTGAGACACAGACAAAATACCATTTGTCAGACTGAGAGGTGTTAGAAGGTACTAAGTTTTGTTTCAAGACCCCGATTTTAAGGAAGAGAGCTTGTCGTGGAAACACTGGAAATGTGATGATTGGAAATGAGAAGTTTTTTTATCATGACGCTCAGCTTTCAGAGAAAAATGATTACTAAAGATTCAGTAGTAATTCAAGAGTAATTTCAAGAGATTCAAGAGTAATTTTACCATGGACGATTTTGATTTCATAGGTGGGGGGGACACGAATGGCTTGAGAACTGGGGTTCAGGGGCGTAACCGTAAAAACTGGGGGGAACCAAAACTGGCTTTTGAAAAAGTGGGGGGGGACATGTCCTCCTCCCCCCCCCAAATTATGTCCGTGAATTTTACGAGTAATTGTAATTGGGTGAGATTTGGGGTTGAGTCATGTCACAGTGGTTCATCCTCCACACCCCCCATGCTGGTAGAGTGAGTTCTCTGTATGCTTGAATGGAAAAGGTGTAAAATTTCAGATCTTCTGTTCCTCTTGCAGTGATCACCTAACCTGTTTGATCAGCCCCCCTCTGTGGGTGGGAAACGTAGTCCTTTTGTTAGGGGCTTTTGCCTTCTAAGCTACTTAATTTTCTTTTGTACTTTTTATACCTACTTCAGTATTGTGAAATGTTTTCAGTGTGATGTTTTATGTAAAGGCAGATTTGAAGTATTATGTTTGAAAATATTTTCATGCATAGTTCTCTGTCATTACAATGAGGTGCTATATTCAGTGTCAACATAACGGTAATAGCAAAACTCCTTGGTTGTTTATTTTCTCTGTAAAATGCGTGTGATTGTAGCAAGACTGTGCTGTGTGATTCCTTTGTATAGTCCCCTGGTTGAGCACACTGAGAATATCCTTTAAGAATCTGTTTTTCAGTAGTTTCTGAGGGCTAAATTCATTCATGATTTTCATTCATGATCTCTGTTCAAGGCTGAACCTAGAATCGATTTTAAAGAAATAGACGCATCACAGATTTCTAGTAAGCAAAGAATTAAGAACAGAGATGTTCCTAATCCTGAAAGTAAAACTTTGTACCAGCATTTTGATCAATCTGTCTGGATTTTCTCATTTCTGATCTTATCTGATTAAGATAAGTAAAGGTATTTTATGCATTTAAAATTGACAGTTAATAATTATGTCTTTAATAGTGATACTAATATGTGAAGCTATATTCACACAACACGAAGGCTGTTTATTAATGTTGCATTTACCTCAGGCAACAATTATCATGGTTTTCTCACTTGCTAAGTGGTTAGTTACACTTTATAAGGAATATATTAGTCATGGAATAGCTTTGAGAACAGTCATTTAATTAATGTGAATGGTTCATTGAACTACCAAGTAACTGACCACGTAAAACACTGCAACATAAAAATAAAAACTTGAAATTAAAACCATCAACCATTTTGTTCACCCACTTCTTAGTTTTATCTTACGGCTATGTGTGTGCAATTCAAGACTCCAACACAAGATGGCAGAAGTGGTCCATCAAAACATACTCTGACGTCATTACATAAACATGCAACAAGCTCTCAACCACATCAGCACTACACCCATTTTATTGCAAGCTTCAGATTCTGTGGACCTTTAAGCGAGAGGTAGATGGGGGAGTGAGATATTTCTTTGGCCTGGCTACTCAAATGGGACAACAGCTGACTCCTTCAAAACAGGAACGTCAGACAGACGTCAGAAATACAATTAAGCAGTCAGATGTGTGTGTGTGTGTCCTCTGCTTTTTCATCATCTGATTATTCATGTGCATGCACACACACATATATATATACACACACATACGCAGGCAGCCTGTTAAACATAATAACAAAGGCAGACGTGTCCTTCAGTCTTCCTGCAGTGTGTGTGCTTCTGTCTCTCAACATCAAGCCCAGCGTGCTCTAAACATGGCTACATGAACTGAAAATACCAGGATGTTATGTAACGTCTGCGAACCTCAATTATTTTGTGAGCAGCTCGAAGCGTCTGAATACAAATGGGCTCTGCAAGTAGGTTTCTCCCGGAGAAGCAAACGACACCAGCTCTCCCCGTCTAGAGAGGCTGTGTTTTTTGGAGGGCTTGTTGAGGAACTCTTGAGAGATACATCGATCGGCCTGTTGACTAGCTTGACTAGGCTACCTGATAGTTGGAAGCCCAGCCTGAATCCTCAGTGAACCTTGACCCATTCCGTTTGACCAACCGGGAGACTTGTGACAGAAGAGGCAGAGGAAGCATATTCAGGATCCGAAAACGGACCACTCCGACTCCCCTCAGACTTCCCGTCTGCTGGTCCCCGTACAAGAGCTGAATCAGTAGGCAGCGTTAACACCACAGCTAGGGTTCTGTGCGTAAATGTTGCCCACGAGCATCTGTCCAGCTTCTCCCGTACGCGGGCATTTATTTTACGCGAAAAGGCATACAAATTGGTGTTCAAAATACGTGACACTAAAACACAACAATGTTTTTTTTATCATTCAGTCTCCTGAGAGTTCAGCCAGAGATTAGAGGAAGCCAGCCCCCCAAACTGCTCCGGCACTCCTCTACATGGCAACGCTACTGGGGTCCTGGCCCGGGGACAGCCTGGAGCTCCGGGCCAGGGACGGGCTGGGCCTTTGGCTCAGGGAAGGGGTTGAGGCTCTGGGCCAGGTACGGGTTGGGCTTTTGGCCCAGGGAGGGGCTGAGGCTATGGGCCAGGGAGAGGCTAGGGTCCTGGACAGGGGACAGGCTGGGGCTCTGGGCTGTGCCGTAGCGTCGGGAAGAAGAGGAGGACAGGCTGGGATAGGAGGCACACAGGTCCTTGAGCATCCGCCATTCTTGCAGCCACTGGTCCCGGTGGTGGGCCGGCAGGTTGTCTATCTGCCTCGCCCGGAGGTGATCGGAGGGAACTAGCGTTCCTCTGAGGGCGTGAAGTGTATACCTGCACAAAACAAAGAGTCCTCAAGAAAAACTGGGATACACATACCAAAAACCAAAATCTTCCCAAACATTAATGGAGATTAGAACAGATTTTTATTTATTATACAAGTGACCTCATGATCATTGTATGATTTTACAGTCACCATAAATACAGTGAACAAAATGGATAAACTTACCTTGGCAATAGTGCCACAACAGTAGTTAAGATACAGACAAGGTAGAAGACTGGGTCTAACATCTGCTCCTGCATGGTCCAGTAGGGGTCAGAAGGGGGGTTGCAGCTGACACAGATGGCGCAGAAGGCCAGTGTGACGATGAAGTATATTACGATGCTTCCCACCATAATCACCCAGTGTACCACCGTCTAACACCAGCCAAAAACCAACATAGAAACTGTTAAGACCACCAGTGCCTCCTTATCCAAAATCAGCAGTTCGGGAATGACTGGCTTGGCTGATGATGATGCCCAAACCAGCACTCCCCAGTGGTGGTTCTCAGTCACACTCATCTTCCAGTATAATGCTATTCCAATGCCAGTCTGTTCCAATGCCCCTGAAAATTGTAGTGCTATCGCTGTTCTTTTACATTTAATTAATCTCGTCAGCTGAATTGGGTCAAGGGTCACCATCTCCTGTCCTGGAGAGCTGGACTTTGGTGATTTCTGTGCTCAGCACATAAACTTGGCAGGGAAGTGACAGCAGAGAAATCTCCACACATTGTTGGACTTCAGTCCTGCAGTACCAGAGTTTAACACTCTTGAAGTAGATGTACAAAAGCCAAAAACACCCGTTCAAGGCAGTGAGACCCTAGAGATTCTAGAGAAGCACAGCTTTATCTTGGGAATTTTAATCAATAAAAATGGGAATAATTTGATTTTTGATTGATCCCTCTGACTAAAGTAAATCTTTCTTCAATCCAGAGAGTTGATCTACTCACCCAGCTCTTGATCTCAATAGCCAGATGAAGGATGATCGTAAACAGAGACGCAGTGTTCATGGGCGTTCCCAAAGTGAAGATGTCGATATCAGAGCCTTTGTATGTCTGCAAAAAGTACAAGAGAGAAAACGTCAGCAAGCTGTCAGGAAGAGCATGGAAATAAATCAGGGAAATAATCAGCAGAGTTCATCTGATGTTCTTACCCAGTATGGAACAAAGAAGCAAACGAGACTCTGATAAAACGCATCTGCAATAGCTATCCAGAAGGTTGAACGCCGGTAGCCCTGAAAACAAAGCAAAGTCTTCAGAAGGTCTCATGGCCATCATCACCATCATTTCCATCATCATCATCATCACCATCACTATTATCACCATCATCATCCTCACCATCACTATCATCATCATCATCTATCATCACAATCATTAGGTTAGGGAGCTTCATGCACCAGAGAAATGAGACATGCTTTCACAAAATCTGATTCCATTTCTGGATCACACAGTATCGGTCTCTGCGACATGGGAGCAGCTATTTGATCATTCTGATAACATAACCTCAACAAGTCATGTGACTGATCATGTGACTGGCTGACAGGAAATGCATCACTGCATATAATTCAGCATAGGGTACCCCACTGAAAAGCACAATGCAGGAAACCTACACGTAGCTACACATTCACATAACGTAATGAACCATCCACGTCCCGCTGTGCTGTAATGTGAGCGTGGGTGGAGGCACTGACCCCAGCGTGCTGGCCCCTCTTATAGAGCTCCGGGAGCTGGAGGAGCATGGAGGCAGACACCTCCCGTTCCATAATGCCAAACATGATGGGCGGCGCAGAGGTGAAGAAGAGGTTGAAGAAGATCATGAACCAGTAGTCGATCATAGCAGTGCCGGAGAAACCACAGAAGAACTGGTACCAGAACAGGAGGTTGACGTAAGCCTGGTGGGAGATGGGACAGGGGTTAGCTGCTGCTGGGGGAGAGGGGGAAGGGTTATAGTGGAGGATGGCGCCACCTTCAGGCCTACGCAGTCACACTGTGGTGCTGTAAGATTCTGCACCTGAAAATACTGAGTTCTGATAATATCATTATCATATCATTACCTCGATAACCATTTCATGTTGAAAAAACAACAAATAATAAATGAATAAATAATGAATATTACTATGAATAATGAAATATATATAATATAATAATAATAATAATATACTGAGATACGTACCACATTCTTGTAGAAGAAATAGATGATCATGTTTGCTAACCGATTGTAACACCAGTGACCGTGAACCAGGAGGAGCTTCTTTAGGTGTTTGAAGCGCGCTATCGCGAAGTCACTGGCCATAACAGCCTTACATGCACACACACACACACACACACACACACACACACACACACACACGCACGCACACACACACACACGCACGCACGCACGCACACACACATACACACACACATACACACACACATACACACACACATACACACACACATACACACACATACGCATGCACACATACGCATGCACACACACACACACATGCACACATATGCACACATACGCACACATACGCATGCACACATACGCATGCACACACACACACACACACACACACACACACACGCACACACACACGCACACACACACACACACACACGCACACACACACACACAAAGCTAGTCAGTAGCAGCAATACTATTCCATACCGTTCAACAATGGGTGAGTGAATTACACCATTTGGTCTTATTATGAGTAATTTGATCTGGATACTGCATGTCTGGAAGTCCCCCACACGCACGTGCACACACACACACACACACACACACACACACACACACACACACACACACACACACACACACACACACACACACACACACACACACACACACACACACACACATACCTGCATCCCTTCCTGTCCTGAAATGCCCACGCCAACATCTGCTGCTTGAATCATGTTCACGTCATTGGCCCCATCACCTGGACATATGAAACAAATGCTCTGAACAAATGTATAGAATAAATGCACTAGCATTCAGACTGAAGGTAACAACTCCGAACCATCAAACCCGCACACTCTGAAACACCTCTGTCAGCACGTAAACATGACTCAGATGGTTCAATATGATTTAAAAAGCGGACGACCTCCAGACCGCCCCTCCTGCATTACCTACGGCCAGGGTCATGACCCCTAGCTTGCGGCGTAAGAGTGTGACGACCGTGCTCTTCTGCAGAGGCGTGGCTCGGCAGCATAGCACGGCACGGGAGTGTGTGCACAGCCGCACAAACTCTTCCTGCAGGTCATCTTGCAGTAGCAAGCCCAGGGTGCGACCGTCAATCACCAGGCCCACGCTGACCTCTGTCTCTTGGCTGTCATACAGCGGCATCTGCCCGAGTGCTCCGTTCAGCATGGTCCTGCAAACGTCCTGACATAGACACAGGCAACTGACAGATTTAGGCTCCTGCTGACATGATGCCAGCAAGACACTTATAAATATAAAAACGAGCCGTCTTCTGTAACCTCTTATGCGAAAATAGGGCAGATAATTATATAATACATATTTAACTTATGTATAATGCATATGCTATAGACAGTATTTCTTATATTTGAGAAAAAAAGTATGATAAAATGTATGTGTTTGTAAATGCATTGTATTTCAATGTATGTGAATAAGGTTTTTAAGAAACCTTTCATAAGTCTTTTGTGTAACTGGCCACTAATCAACAACTAGTTGCCTTCCTGCTTTAAAAGCAGCACCTCCCTCCCCAAACAGGAGGAGGATGTAGGGAGGAGGAGGAGGTGTCCAGGCAGAGTCTGGGTGGTCGATGGCCATGTCTAACATCCAGGCTGCCTTCTCCCCCTCCTCTGTGCTGCTGCAAACTGGATTACAGCGAATTCCCCCACATCCGTGAGCGAACTGGGCGGCTGCACTGCCAGAGCTGAGCCTGGGGACGGGCTCACGTGATGCAGAAGCAGCACGTGTGCTAAATCGGGGAAAGGTGTGAGCGTGACCTTCACAGGGCCCACCCTGACGACCGGTGCCCAGACTCGCCTGCTCCGGGTGAGCTAGACAGCCCTGCTCTGCATTCAGGAGCCAGAGGCACCTACTTCTGTCAAGGGCTCTTTCATCAGGGGACTGCAGACCCTGGCCGGCAGAGGGCTGATGGGTGGGAGGTGCCCAACCGCCCTTTCATTGTCTCCCAAATGCATCATTTATGAGCGGCCTGACCCTGAGTGGAGGATCAATCAGTGCCACAGGGGGGGCAGTAGGGGGTTGTGGGGAGGAGACAGGGTTCTGCACCATGGAGGGGGTTGTGGGGAGGAGACAGGGCTCCGCACCGTGGAGGGGGTTGTGGGGAGGAGACAGGGGCTTTGCACCTTGTTCTCTGTGTTGAAGGTAAACACCAGGTCTCGCTGGTCCAGCAGTTTGCAGGAGTAGGCGATGTTGACGGCCGTCTCTAGTTTGTCTCCAGTCAGCACACACACTTGGATTCCTGCGTCCCGCAGTGCCTGGATGGTTTCTGGAACATTCTCTTGAAGACGGTCCTCTATTCCAGTGGCCCCTATAGGAATATGTATTTCACATGTCTGTCTTACAGTCAACTCGTCTTTCGTTCAATCCTTCATTCTTCTATTGGATACGTCAGTATTCCACTTTAAGCTGCGTTAGGCAGTTTTATTTGATTTACCCAGCAACATTAGGTTGTTCTCCATGTCAGCTGCAGTCTCCATGAGCATCTCCTCCTTCCTGTCTATTGCTGCCTTAGCTTCTTGTCTCAACACTAACCAGTCGTAATAGGCCTGCTCACTCACAACCTTTAAGAGCAAGAGAGAGAGTGACAGACAATGAGGGAGAGAAAGAGAGGGAGAAATGGGTGAGAGAGAGTGGGAGAGAGAACACACAGAGAGAGGGAAAGAACATGTCACTCGGGACATCTTGTCTGAAAACTCTCAGCATAACTCGAATCAGAATGGAGCACATGTCCTTCTTTACCTTTCGAGCAAAGCACAAGGTGCGCAGGCCATCATTAGCATACGTGTCCAGGTGCTTCTGGGTCTGATTAGCGATAACCACACTCTCGCTCTTCGTTTGTGTCCTGCCTGGGTAGATTAAAACAAGTGGGGTGTGAAAAACACGCCTCCTCGTGGGTTCATTTGGCTCGTGGATTGATTGAGGATGGCTGGGAGAACCTGCCATCGGTGTCTACCTCGGAAGCAGTTCTGCAGTCGCTCCATGATGCCTGAGTCAGCTCCCTTGGTGTACATTATAATCTCTTTGGTGTGGGGGTGTCGCACTATTATGGACATCCTCCTGCGCACGGAGTCAAAGGTTAAGACATCCAGCACCTCGTAGGTCAGCGGCGTCCCGCTGGGCAGGCGGACGGTCACGTGGGAGGGGGTGCGCTCCAGCAGGGTGAAGCCGTACGCCTTGGCCGCGTGCACCAGGGCCGCCTCGTCTGGGCTCTGGGCCTCGTAGCACACTTCCACGTGTCCGGCCAAACGCGGCCCCCTGCTGGTGAGAGTGTGCTCACCCTCGTCTTCGCCCAACACGGAGCTGGAGGAAGCAGGAATGTCGTAGAGGGTGCATGCTGCCGGAGGCTCGGAGAGGGAAGGCCGCTTGCGTCTGACACTTTTTAAGGAGGAACTAAACTTCCGCAAACATGGGAGTCGAGCAAAAAGGCCCTCCATGCACTCCGGAAGCTGACTTCTGGACTTAGAGGAGTTACGGCGTCCTCTGACCTAAAAGTTTTATTTACATTTAGATACTCATATTGACAGTGAATGGAACGATTCTTAAGTTGTGCTTACAAAATGTTACTTAAAGTAATGATCTATTTTTTTCAAAGTGAATTTAAACTGAGAATCCAGTCATAATGAACTGAAAGTCAAGTTGAACTTATTAAATGTTTGAGTTAGTGTTGCTGAAATATTACTGTGTGTCCAATGGGTAATCTCCTGTCCTCTGAGCCCATGGTAACTCTCGGTAACTCCACATTTGTCTGGCCCAGGGTGATACAATCATGCACCATTGCTAATTTAATTAATTAGGGGTGGCCCAAATTACTCTTTGAATCTCTCAACATTACAGGTCTGAGGCCACAAATAATTTGCAGTCTGCACAAAGTGCTTCTGTGCAGGTCCTCAGGAGCAATTTAGGAAATTAGCTTTGACCAGCCATGAGAGCAACTCAACTTCATACAGACTTCCTGTTATGGTTATACCATTTAAGACCCAGCGAGGGGGTGAAGAATGAAAGAGACAACTGGTCTAAGCTGAGATAACTCTCATTTCATATAAGTAGTGATCTATTCGAGCATTTGCATGAATTTTAACTGTCCCGATGATTCATCATGCCACCGATCTGTTCACCACCAGTTACTGTGGAATTAAGCGTACAAAGGTAACTGTAGGGCTGCTTTGGTGAGTCTGGGATTTAGACCCAGGGTCTCCACGTGCAGCTGGTGTAATTTGCATAGTGTGTAATTAGTGTTATTATTCTGGCATAATGGGATAATTTAAATTTTTTTCCACCACCATGACTCAGCAGCCAAGGGCATAGCCCCGCCCCCTCCGAGCAGAAGCATAACCCCGCCCATCACTGAAGAAGCGAGGTCAGCATGACTTCATGCTCTCACCCTCTGTCTCTGGGCTGTTTCCGTGGAAACCACCACCGTGTTGCAGATGGCCATGGCCAGGAAGAACTCCAGGTGGGCGGTGGCCTGCGGGCTCTGGAGGCCGGCCGCCCCCCTGAACTCCGCCTCCTCGATCCGCTGGAGCAGGGTCTGGTCTGGGATGACCTCCGTTTCCTGTTCGGGCAAACAACAGCCAACGACTTTGGCGGTCAGTCATGGCAAAAAAAAAAGGAAAAAAAGCACTCTTTTGCGCTGACATCATCCACAATAACATCATGTCATGCACTCCCCTGTGGTGAAACGATCGTGCGACGGAGACACAGAGAGGCGCGGTGAGATGGGGAAGACTGTGGGGAGCGAGGCGGGTTGTGGGATAGCAGTAGGCCATGTTTAATGCACCTCAGCAGGCCCGTATGTCGGCGTGCAGACACGGAGGGCCTCGGCGCCAGCTCTCCCACCACTCCACGCTCACGCCAGGCTGGCCGGCCATCTGCGGGCCCGGCTGGCGGAGAGCGCGCACAGGCCGCGCACAGGGAGAAGACTCCCTCGCTCTGACCAAAGCCTCACAATACACTCTCCACACACCGCCGGAAACACCGCCGCATGCTACAAATCCTGTACTGGACCTGGCCCTAATCTAGGGAAAGAAAGGCGGCTTTGCCGATTTAGTATCCAGAAATCAATCAATCACTGGGGAAGGATCTGACCATGCAAAAACACAGACACGTCAGTGGTTGTAGTTCCTCCCACAGTTTGTGGTTGTTTGAAATTAAGATAAATAAATACACATACAATTATTTTTATTAATAATGTCTTAAAATACCAAACAAGTCATTCTTGTCTAAATCTGATTACATCTTGAGATATGATGGTAGAGATTAGTTGACAATTCGGTCAGTTCTGTTTCTTAACAAATAAATAACAACAATCACTAAAAATAAAAAGAGCAGCTAACACTGGAGTATTGAAACAACCACGCACGTATTCACAGAGAGTGCTGAGTCACCTCACGTAATACACTTACAACTGAAAACACAGCAGAAACCTTCTAAGCAGTGCTGAAGTCATGTTTGTCAGGATAGTCCCGATCCCTTCATGACAGTGCTGAAGTCATGTATGTCAAGACAGTCCCGCTCCCTTTACCTCCCCCCATCTCTCATCACACCCGACGCCTGGATGCCACTGGCCCCTCTACTCTGGGCATTTGCTTGCATGCTAAAGTCTGATCTAGGATCAGTTGTAACCACCTCTCAAAGCACATCCTAAATTTCTCAAAAAAGGTGTTAGCTGCATCATGTCTCAAACGTTTAGAAGTATAGACTGTGTAATCACTAGACTGATATGTTTATTTATAGGGAACACTTTCATTGATCGGCTTCACGGTACATTAATTTCACACCACCGCACAATTACTGATTTTCAAATTAGGGCTACACGATATACCATTTATTACTTGCTACCAATATATTGTGTCATACATCTCTCATGCCATAGAATCATGTTGCATATAAATGAGACCTCTAACGAATTTATTTTAGTGTGTGTATGTGTGCTATGAGCATAACGACCAACCTCAGGTGTATTTGAATAATTTCATGTAGGTATTTTGATTCATTAAGGAATTTTCATTATCCAACAAATGTAAATAATTTTTAAACAACATCATTCAAGCTTACTATGTCACATTAGAGGCATCAGTCATCTGTTATAAAATGTTCACTACAGCATCTCACCAGTGGGCTGCTGAAGGCCAGACTCCCGGCAGCTCCTGCTGCGACCCTGTCCCTGTGGAGGTGCCCGTCGCTGGGCACAGCCCCGGAGGGCACATGGGCCCCCACCTCCATGTCCTGGGCCTCCTCCAGGGAGAACAGAGGTGGCCGCTTGCTCTGCTGGTAAATCACCTGTTCATCCAAGTCCGCCTCCCCAGCCAGGACGGCCAATCGGACAGCTGCCACGCCCCAGGGAGAGTGCTGTTATTGGCTAGAACAGGTGATCATGGCACCCAGTGCTATGCATGCCACACCAAAGTGGAAGGTAAGTGAGAGCATTACCACTTCATGTTGTGGTGTCCCAGTGGAACAGAGAAGTCTGACCTGCTCCTCAAACTCACCATTCTCCTTGTGGGGGTACTCTGTCCCTATTATTGTGCAGCGACGGAACACCATCTTATTCTCGGTCAGCGTCCCTGTCTTGTCCGAGAAGACATACTGGATTTGGCCCAGGTCCTCTGTGATGTTGAGGGCACGACACTGAACACGCATGTCCTTCTCCTCATCGTACAGGTCTACATCCTGGGTGATGAAGAACACCTGGCCGATCTTCACCAGCTCGATGGACAGGTAGAGCGAAATGGGGATAATCACCTGGACCAAAAGAGGGGGGAAAGGGGGAGGGCAAATGAAGATGTAGAAACAAAGCCCTGACAGATGATGACCCTACACACCATGACACTTAGACACTTTGCATCGTACTTAGGGGGGTGTTTGTTTCAAGTGACACAGAGAGCAACCACATTTATTCATGGCAGGTTCTTTACAGGTGTCCCACAAAGCTTAATACTTGGGTCGTTTCTTTTGTCTCTCTGTGCTGTCTAGGAGCGGTAATATCCTCACATGGCATCTCCTACCAGTGGTGCACTGATGACACACAACTCATCCTCTCTTTCCCTCCCTCAGATACTAACATATCGAGTGGGATCTCAGAATGCCTAGCTGACATCTCATCAGAGATGGCAGTCCATCACCTCTCGCTGAACCCTGGCAAGACAGAGCTGTTCTTTTGACTGGTACACCTGCCCACGCCATGAGCTGGTAATCTCTTTTAAAGACTTCCTGATCTTGCCATCCAAAAATACACAGAACCTGGGTGAGGACACTCGACTGCTTGTCCAGTCCCTTGTCATATCATGACTGGACCACTGCAGCTCACTCTTGGCAGGCCTCCTTGTACATGTCACTAGGCCCTCGATGATCCATAATGCATTTGGATTCAATCTCCCCAAGTTCTCACACATCAGTCCAGTGCAGCATACGCTTCACAGGTTTCCTACAGTCAGATTGAAAGCCCCCAAAACAGACTATCCCATCGTCCCTGAAAGCACTGGCTTCCTGCTGAATCTCACAGCCATCGTGCCTCAAGTACAGTTAGAAGGGAAAGTACACCCCTCGACAGACAACCCCTCAAGAGACCTGGAACACACGCATCAGCTCTCCTCTCTGACCCAGCACCCTGTTGCTGGAATGAATTTCTTTCTACTGTGGAGTCCATCCCTGTCTTCAATGGTGAAATGAAATGAGCACTATTACTTTATTTATTTACATTTACATTTATGGCATTTGGCAGACGCCCTTATCCAGAGCGACTTACATTTTTATCTCATTTTTATACAAGTGAGCAATTGAGGGTTAAGGGCCTTGCTCAGGGGCACCTCAGTCATGGCCTCAGGTCTGGGGATCGAACCCACGACCCTCTGGTCACAAGACCAGTTCCCTAACCACCAGGTCATGACTGCCATGACTGCCATGACTTTAGTGTTTGTGATTTATGTTGTGTCAGGTGACTTAATTGACTCCAGTGTTAAAGCATTTCCCAGTTAATTTGACTAGGATCCCGGGCGATATCTGAACTGATACACATGCACCTAATGTGATCTGTACCTGCAGGAGTATAATCATGGTTAGGAACATGAAGACCCCTGCCAGACCAGAAGGAATGAAGGTCCCATCACTGTCTGGGATTAAGTAGATCGGAATGCTGGAGAAAGACTCCAACCAAACAACATGACCTGAGAGAGAGAAAGAGAGAGAGAGAAAGAGAGAGTGAGAGAGAGGGGAAAGAGTGAGAGAGAAAGAGAGGGAAAGAGAGAGGGGGGAGAGTGACATTTGTCTTTTTAAGAGTATGTATGTAATTATTGTAAATGTGTATTCTGTCCTTCTCTGAGTCAGATAATATTACAGTATGAGGCCAAATGACCTTTTATACAGGATCATAATACACTTCCATCTCCCTACACTGTGGGACAACCTTCTACGTAGTGACACCTTCATTTTACAACCCACGTCTTGATTCCATGTTTATTTACATTCAGGTGAGCCACACCCACCCCAGGTGTGTTAGCAGCCTGTGTGGTGTGTTTGTGCGTAGGTCCCCCTTCATCTTCATCCTCCTCTTCCTCACTTACCCACAGCTCCAACGAGGCACATGCAGAAGAGCATGAAGACGCAGAATAACACTTCTGTGTTCATCTTCCTCTCCATCCTGCTGCGTTTGTACCGGGGTCTGTTATTGTTCAACATGGACTTGGTATCGTGACCTGCAATGATTCAATTAGCATTGAAAAGAAAGAAAAGAAGAGAGGGAAAAAAACAGAAAAATCTGTGTCATAGCAACAACCATGGCATACACACACACACACACACACACACAATGCACATAATCTAGTTTGTTATATAATGCAACAGTTGCAGTTTTTTATATCGAATAATGTAGAAATCTTATTACAGTAGTAATAAGATTCAATATATATATATATATATATATATATATATATATATATATATATATATATATATATATATATATATATATATAATATTATACATGTTATTAATTATTTCAATTAGAAAATGACAAGTAAATGATACAGAGATTTTCATTGGTTGAGTAGAACAGGATTTGCCAATTGTGATTTGGCAGTGAAATATTATTTCTAATTCCAGTGAAACTACACAGGGAGTAGAGGAGCTAAGTGTACTGAAATAGCTCTACCTGCGTACACCACTATTCCTGAGGCCTCGGTCGTGTTTCTGACAGTGCATCCACGCAGCAGGAGACTCTCAATGCCAAAACCAGTCTTCTTTTTGTCTTTCTCCCTGTTATAATACCAAACACACACACACGCGCACACACACACACACACACACATACACACACACACACACACACACACACACACACACACACACACACACACACACACACGCACACACACACACACACACACACACACACACACACACACACACAGACACACACACACACACACACACACACACACACACACACACACACACACACACACACATCTCAATATCACAGCTCTTCTGGTACTGTGCCAGCACACTCAGGTTGTCTGGTGTTCCTTCATGGTTTCTATCCCTTTTTTCCGGAACCCTAAACTTCAGAACCTGATACTGTTCCACAACCAGGTGGGTTCTCCGTATATCAGGCAGACAGCAATTCCAGGCAGACGGAAGGAGCAGAGGCACGAAGGGGGTGGACTGTGCTCACCTATTAATACATCACACTGTGGCAGCTGCTGACTGTGGGGCTGGGGCCCCTCACAGGGGCCCCTCGCAGGGGCACGCAGGGTTACAGCATTGACCCTTTTACCCAGCAGGTCAATGTTCTCTTAATGTAGCAGTAGCACAGGAACCCACACAGGGAGCTCTGCTGCTGACGTATAAACTGGTGTGTGTTGGGGTCCAAAACGTGCTCACAGACAATCTTCAACAACTTCTCAAAAACATTCACGGCTAGCCACATTGAAGACATGATTATTTCGAGCATGAGCAGACCATAATTTTATCACTAAGGGAGAAAGCAGCACAAGGGTCACCTTATTTAGGTTCCTAGGTGCCTGGCGGATGACAATCACTCTCTCCCTAGTTCCCAGAAGCCCCTGTACCAAACCGGATCCCAGAGAGTACCGGTAATGAAGCAGGCCTGGTGCATCACTGGGTCACAGTTTCCACTTACTTCTGACATCCGTAAGAAACACCAGGAGAGGAAGGCACCCGGTACCATCAGGGAAGCAACACAACCGGGCCAAACCCTCTCAACTTCACTGCCATCTGGCAGACCGAGCTGGATCATACGGTCCAGTACCGGAGCTCGCGGTCCAGTACCAGCTGCCTACAGGAGAGCCTTCATCTTCAGCCCATCAGGTTTGTTGATGCGTCGCCCTCACGAGTTCATCGCACCCCTCTCCCTCTCCCGCCCACTGCCACGCTAACTCTGTCTGTGCCATTTGCGCTGTTCATTGCGGATTGTGGTATTTGGAGTTTAACGCGTCTCACTGTTATCACATTGTAATGCTTAATCCCAAGAGCTCACCTGGTAGAGCAGGTGAAACTCAGGGGTGCTAACATCAAGGTGATGGGTAAGAATCCCAAGACAGCACACACACTGTCATACAGGTAACTATGAATGCAAAAGGCTACATGCTAAAATGTAAAATGTAATTATGTTGAGTTAGTAACTGTTAAATCGTTTTCATGTCTCATGTTGTTGCACAACAAGGAGGAACAACATTCCTGTGGCACATACATGCAGAATTATGATGCTACTTACGAATGTTTTGATTTTGATTTAGACTGATCTCATTTCTCGACTGTTCTTATGCTCATGTTATTGTCTCTTTGGCTGTTACCTTTTAGCATAAAGAAAGCAAAAAGGTCTGTGAACCAGAAAGGTCACAGTCAGGGTGTTTCTCAACGACCTGTTGACCCAGTTATTCCACATGCTACGGAGCTAAATCTGTCCTGGAGTTCCTGGTCGTCTCTGGACATCCCTAAACATCTATTAGTCAACCGTGTGTCAGGAATTAACCAGCAGTTTGTTCAGGAACAGAGTAGTGTGGATGGGGTAAACAGAGTGGTCACTGCACACATTCCCCATCAGTATGGATCAGGCTAAGAGTGGAGGTAGAAGGTGGGTGTGGTGGATGGTGTGTGAGACTGACTGGTGAAGCTTCTTGGATACTCACAAAAAGCCTTTAAAATGGTTGAGGTTGTCGTTGGGCTTCTCACAAGTGACAGTACTACTGAAGCTCAAAGGCTCAAATGGAGAATTCTGGAACACACAACACACTTTTGGTTTCACATTTGTGGTTTTAAATTCTGATTCTTCAGATTCACATATTTGACCAGGAGGGATATTGTGTACTAGTTTAATATACTTGGCCTTTTATAAACATTTTTAGACCAGCCTGTGATATTTTGCAGCTTACTGCTAGTAACAGTGGCATGATTGACAGAAGGATGAAATAATATGATAGAAGGGTTCAGAGAGAGAGAGAAAGAGAGAGAGAGAGAAACACAGAGAGAGGGGAACTATTTGACATAAAGCCAGGTCACCTAACCAGTAACACCTGTATGTTCAAAGGCCAATAACTTTAGTGCTTTGAGCGTTATCAATATAGGTTGTATGCATGGTATGTTAACCAGTGGGTGCATACAGTAACATGTCTCAGACACCTAGCGCCACGTGTCTCAGTCTGTGTCTCAGACACCTAGCGCCACGTGTCTCAGTCTATGTTTCAAACACCTAGCGCCACGTGTCTCAGTCTGTGTCTCAGACACCTAGCGCCACGTGTCTCAGTCTGTGTCTCAGACACCTAGCGCCACGTGTCTCAGACACCTAGCGCCACGTGTCCCAGTCTGTGTCTCAGACACCTAGCGCCACGTGTCTCAGTCTATGTTTCAAACACCTAGCGCCACGTGTCTCAGTCTGTGTCTCAGACACCTAGCGCCACGTGTCTCAGTCTATGTTTCAAACACCTAGCGCCACGTGTCTCAGTCTGTGTCTCAGACACCTAGCGCCACGTGTCTCAGTCTGTGTCTCAGACACCTAGCGCCACGTGTCTCAGACACCTAGCGCCACGTGTCCCAGTCTGTGTCTCAGACACCTAGCGCCACGTGTCTTAGTCTATGTTTCAAACACCTAGCGCCACGTGTCTCAGTCTGTGTCTCAGACACCTAGCGCCACGTGTCTCAGTCTGTGTCTCAGACACCTAGCGCCACGTGTCTCAGTCTGTGTCTCAGACACCTAGCGCCACGTGTCCCAGTCTGTGTCTCAGACACCTAGCACCACGTGTCCCAGTCTGTGTCTCAGACACACAGCTCTATGTGTCCCAGTCTGTCTTAGACATCAAGTTGCGTGTGTCCCAGCCTGTCTAAGTCATCCAGCTCCACATGTCCCGGTCTATCCCGCTCACCCAGCTCCACATGTCCCAGTCTATCCCGCTCACCCAGCTCCACATGTCCCAGTCTATCCCGCTCACCCAGCTGCACATGTGCCATGCGTCTGTTTGCGGTGTGCGTGCTCTGGCATTAAGGGGCAGTTCTCTGCCATTTTCTCACAGCTTCAGGTGTTTAAAGCAGAAACACACTGAGCAAGCTGAATTCTGCCTTCATGCATCATGGAACTCCTCTCATTGTCCTCTAAACATGGCATTCCCCATGCTTCCTGACTAGACAGTGGAACATCACCAGGCTGTATGCAAATATTATACAATGCAAAATAAATAAAAACATCTGAGATGTTGTGCTTTAGCACGCTGGTAATGTGAGCTCTGCCAGTCCCTGATCAAACTTTCTGCAGCACAATATTTCACAATGTCATAAACCTCAATATCAGCAATGAGTCACGTTGTTTTGTTAATCCTGCTTAACGTTACAATGAGGCTATACATAGGCATGAATATGGCAGATTAAAAACACATAATTACTTCATAGCAGTTAATCCAGATCATTTACAAATCTATTCTGTTGGAAATGTGTCATGTTCCATTTCATTAAGCCATTTCAGCCTAAAATGTCAACTCAACATTAGACATACGGTACAAAAAATAAAAACATTAGAGTTAAATTATCTATATGATTGGTTTAGACCAAATCTCTCTGTGGGGATTCTCCACTGAAAAGGCACCTGTGCCTGTGAATAAGAGGCACTTGGTACTGGAAACACGTCCCTGCAGGACTTCACTCTCAGCGAGACGCAGCCGCATCCTCACCGCCGCACAGAAGCCGGACACAACCTTCCTCTGCTTGAGGCTGGTCTCGCCGTCCAGATTGGCTGTCTCCATGTGGCACACTCCGTTAGGGTCGGACGTGTGCAGAAGCAGGACGTCGGCGGGGATGATGTCATTGGAGAGCACTTGCACAAAATCCCCCACCTGTACGTCCTTCCATCTCCGCTCCACGAAGCCGTGCTGGCTCCTGGGGACGAGACAGACAGGAGCTCAGCGAGCTGACTGAAGCCCCGCACTGCATCAACCTGGCCCGGTGCGCCCCGGAGCTCTGAGGCCTGGAAGCAATGTGAAAGTCTGGATAGCACAAACGACCATTAGGAGGCTTTCATTTAAACACATTTTGCCTTTAGTCTAATATTGCTTGCTGGTTTCGTTTTGCTTTCTGCTCTAATGAGAAGAAAAATATTTGATTTACTTAAATGAATTAGCTAATTATCTGGAGTTGTTTACACGTGCAATTTATGCTGATGCATCTTTCTGCATAATGCATTTGGAGCCAATCACAGGAATCTCATAACAGGACTGATATAGCCTGGCATCAAACCATGCGCTACCGGAGAACCACGAAAGATCATGAGTGCAGCGTAGAGGTGACCTTCAGATAGAAGGACCATGAGTGCTGGCTAGCAGGTGGAGGATGAGGGGAAAGGGGGAAAACAGCTCCGTGGTGATGGGTCACGCCGGGCATGCAGCCCGACATGCAGGACGAGACGGGGAGCATTTTTTCGCCAATCAGCCAAGCCACTCCTACAAGACAAAGGCCTGCCAGGAAAAGAACTGCGTTATACTTAGAACACCTGTCAGTGCACATCATGACCCCGCCCACAAGGGAAGACGCAGGTTATGTAAACAAAGTCGCTTTAATGACCTACTAGAACAATCGTTTAAAGAAAAACAAATCTCAATACTCATGAACTACACATCTGACTATAATAAAAGTCACTAGTCACTAATAAATGACTATAATAAAGTCACTAGTCACTATTATAGTCACTATAATAGCCACTATATCAGGATTTTGGATTTTGAAAAGGGTTAAATGACACAACCAGCAATCTCTGGTTTTTAAAACATATATTTGCAGTATTTAGCAGGCTGGCTTGAAAGTCTGTATGTGCTGGTCTAAGCAATCTATGTGAAAGGTAATATAAAATGCTGAGAAGTTCAGGCAATATGGTTCCTCACATCACGAGGTTCTTCAGAGCATTGCATTTCCTTGTGGAAGAGAGAACAAGAGGCAGCTCTGTCGCTTCCACAAGGCCTTAAAAAATCAAAGTAAACAATTAAGGAAAACATTGAATTTAATTACCATAATAATTAATTTGCTTAAGGTTATGCATATGCATATTCTGGGTCCTTAATCAAATTTAATTAGTTGAATTAAATTTCACTTAGCCAGGTGTTGCTAAAAAGTAAGAAACATAGCAATAATTAACATTTCTGCTGACCACAAACCAATCAATGCCTAGACCAGCTTCCACTATGCAGTAATAACACTAGAGTGCAGTTACACCATCACAGGGTTCTTAAAGGCCTTCAGATCTCTGTTCAGCACTTCACCACAATCAACTGTTAAAACGATAAAAGACTTGAAAGCCCAAATTTCAGAAACAGTGTTCTGGGTGTGTGTGTGTTTGTGTGTGTGTGTACGTGTGTGTATGTGTGTGTGTGTGTACGTGTGTGTGTACGTGTGTGTGTGTGTGTACGTGTGTGTATGTGTGTGTGTGTGTACGTGTGTGTGTACGTGTGTGTGTGTGTGTGTGTGTGTACGTGTGTGTGTACGTGTGTGTGTGTGTATGTGTGTGTGTGTGTGTGTACGTGTGTGTGTACGTGTGTGTGTACGTGTGTGTACGTGTGTGTGTGTGTGTATGTGTGTGTACGTGTACGTGTGTGTGTGTGTGTACGTGTGTGTGTACGTGTGTGTGTGTGTATGTGTGTGTGTGTGTGTGTGTGTGTGTACGTGTGTGTGTACGTGTGTGTGTGTGTGTACGTGTGTGTGTGTGTGTATGTGTGTACGTGTGTGTGTGTGTACGTGTGTGTGTACGTGTGTGTGTGTGTGTGTGTGTGTGTGTGTGTGTGTGTGTGTACGTGTGTGTGTACGTGTGTGTGTATGTGTGTGTGTGTGTGTGTGTGTACGTGTGTGTGTACGTGTGTGTGTGTGTGTGTGTACGTGTGTGTACGTGTGTGTGTGTGTGTGTATTATAAAGCACCAGCTCTGGGCCACCCCTGAGCTCCTGCTGCAGGCTGTCTCTGAGAGACACAGCGCCCCTCTCTGGCTGTGTGTGCACACTATAGCTGTGCCCATCTCCCTCTGCTCCTCACTGCAAAGCCCTGCACGCCCTTAGAACTGATCCCAGTTCAGTAAACCAGTGACCTAATGAAGTTCTTCACTTGTGCAAATGGGTTAAAATATTTTATAATATAATATCAATTCTATAATCAATGATATCTTGTTATTCTACACAGTATTCTAGACAGTATTATCACAGTAGACTAACATTTAAGATAATGTAAGCATGATCCATGATGACAGGAAGTGTTCAGAGGTTGCGTGTCCTGTGCGGCGTGGCACACATGCACATCACAGAGAGACGGGAGCTTCCTGCTGTTTTTCAGGCCACTGAACTCACTGCATTCCACAATGTTTGAAAGATGACAGGTATGCTGAATAGTTGAGTGAAATATGTATTATTAACAAAAGAGCAGGGTGGAGCTGCAGTCGAGGTGACAAGCACACACTGCACAAGCTTCATCATCATCATCATCATCATGGATCTTTGCGAGGGCCTACTGCTAAGCACGGCAAGATGGAGGGGCGGGACTTGCTGACTGCCAGTGAAAAGAAGCTTGAAGATATTTAGTGTGACTAAATTTCAATCTATATAATTACAGTGTGTAATATCTGTGAGATAATATGGTGTGACCACAAGCAAGCATGTTGTCGTGTTGTCGTGTTGTTGGAGGAGAGGAGAGGGGAGGAGGAGAGGAGAGGGGAGGGGAGGAGGAGAGGAGAGGGGAGGAGGAGAGGAGAGGGGAGGGGAGGAGGAGAGGAGAGGAGAGGAGAGAGGAGAGGAGAGGGGAGGGGAGGAGGAGAGGAGAGGGGAGGAGGAGAGGAGAGGGGAGGGGAGGAGGAGAGGAGAGGAGAGGAGAGGGGAGGAGGAGAGGAGAGGGGAGGAGAGGAGAGGGGAGGAGGAGAGGAGAGGGGAGGAGAGGAGAGGAGAGAGGAGGAAAGGAGAGGAGAGGGGAGGAGAGAGGAGGAGAGGGGAGGAGAGAGGAGGAGAGGGGAGGAGAGAGGAGGAGAAAGGAGGAGAGAGGAGGAGAGAGGAGGAGAGGGGAGGAGAGAGGAGGAGAGAGGAGGAGAGAGGAGGAGATGGGAGGAGAGAGGAGGAGAGGGGAGGAGAGAGGAGGAGAGAGGAGGAGAGAGGAGGAGATGGGAGGAGAGGGGAGGAGAGAGGAGGAGAGAGGAGGAGATGGGAGGAGATGGGAGGAGAGGGGAGGAGATGGGAGGAGAGAGGAGGAGATGGGAGGAGAGGGGAGGAGAGAGGAGGAGATGGGAGGAGGGGAGGAGAGGGGAGGAGAGAGGAGGAGAGGGGAGGAGAGAGGAGGAGAGAGGAGGAGAGGGGAGGAGAGGGGAGGAGAGGGGAGGAGGAGAGGAGAGGGGAGGAGAGGGGAGGAGAGAGGAGGAGATGGGAGGAGAGAGGAGGAGAGAGGAGGAAAGGAGAGAGTAGAACGAGAGGAGAGGAGAGGAGAGTAGAGGAGAGGAGAGGGGAGGAGAGGGGAGGAGGAGAGGGGAGGAGGAGAGGAGAGGGGAGGGGAGGAGAGGAGAGGGGAGGAGGAGAGGAGAGGGGAGGGGAGGAGAGGGGAGGAGGAGAGGAGAGGGGAGGGGAGGAGGAGAGGAGAGGGGAGGAGGAGAGGAGAGGGGAGGGGAGGAGGAGAGGAGAGGGGAGGAGGAGAGGAGAGGGGAGGAGGAGAGGAGAGGGGAGGGGAGGAGGAGAGGAGAGGAGAGGAGAGGAGAGGGGAGGAGGAGAGGAGAGGGGAGGAGAGGAGAGGGGAGGAGGAGAGGAGAGGGGAGGAGAGGAGAGGAGAGGGGAGGGGAGGAGAGGGGAGGGGAGGAGAGGCCAAAATGGAGGCCAAATCTCTTCTCCGTTCTGAGCTGGACATGGTGAAATGTCTACAGTGAGATATGTGTGCTGAACTGCAGTCAGCAGGATAGGTGGGTGTTCCTGTGTGGGCGGCTCCATCTCTCACTCCAGTCCTGACGTCCTGCACTACGGTGGTGTTGGGGGACACAGGACCAGCTCAGTTACCAAGGCTGAGTTCTTTTCCTTCCCCCTCTGAATCACTGCATGAACACTGTCCTGAATTACAACAGCCAATGGATTCATTATACAGAGAATTACAGAGCCCACGATGAGGCAGCATTAGGGAAGGACACGCCCCCGGAAGGACACGCCCCCGGAAGGACACGCCCCCGGAAGGACACGCCCCTGGAAGGACACGCCCCTGAAGAATCCAGAAACAGATTGACTTCCCAGCTCCACAACAAAGCTGAACCACTGCCTAACACATCAGCCGCCTGTGTAAAAAATGTAAGAACAATTCCAGGGTCCCAAGAGCCCCCCAAGAAACAAAAAACAAAAAACATTTCTCTTGACAAATGTCCTCCTGGGGCATCATGTCAGAACAGGACATGAGTGTCTGGCTGCGTCCAGCAGCACACCGGGAGTCCCCACATGGAAACTCACTGGGGGCTCCAGATGGAACTCACACTCCCAATATACATCACACACACACACACACACACACACACACACACACACACACACACACACACACTCACACCACGTAGCCATGGTAATAAGTAATGGATTTGGAGTGACATTTAAAAGTAAAAAAAAAAAACAAAAACAATATCTCAAGATATACCTGACAAACTTCTCTCTCTCTCTCTCTCTCTCTCTCTCTCTCTCTCTCTCTCTCTCTCTATCTATCTATCTATCTACATCCTTTCTCTCTTCCTATTCCTGCTGTGCTTTGAATTGTTCATTTTTCCACCATCTATTCAATCGTTCCAAAATAGATCTAAATGAGCTTCTCTCTGCCGAGCCTCTGATGCAACGCTGTGATGAGGGTTTGACCAAAATGCACACAATGCGTTGGCTGAAAGACATTGTTGTGCATCTCTTCAAAAGAGGACAAATCTCCCACACAAATTTGATTTCTAGGTCAAAAATTCCTATGGGGTTTCGAAACACACAAAGTGAATGACACACACACACACATGCTCACGCACACAAACCCACACACATACCCACACAGAGTGAGGCAGTGAGATACAGTCAGAAGCTTCGATAACCACCATACAGGTTATTAAAAGCCTGTGTACATTTGGTAGCTATATGCACCTTGCAGGGAAGACCTGCTGATTCAGATTACCCTCAGGAAGCAAGCACAGAGCGCACCGCTGAACCTCTCCGACATGAAGCCGAGCGTCGGAGTGAAAGGCAGAGAGATGAAACGGGGTGGCGGCTGCACTCGGCCCAGCCAGGCTGCAGGAAGAGGTGCTGCTTACCTGCTGTAGACCAGGCAGGGCAGGCTGTTAAGCTTCCGGTCACTCTGGTAGCGCCTGAAGTCTTCCCAGGCGTCCTTGATGGCGGTTAGGGTCAGGATGACGCATATGGGGATCAGAGCGACCTGCGGCTGGAAAGCGTTCACCGCCGGGATGAAGTTGAGGGCCGCCAGCCCCACGAAGTAGACGTTGGCCAGCCGGCGGAACTGTTCGCAAAGGTTCATGGGAATGAAGGACCACAGGCTGTACTTGTTGGTCTTGATGGCGTTGCCCACGTACCGACGGTTGGGCTGGTCTCGGGGCCTCTGGCCCTCGTAGGGCAGGTTGGACACCACCGTCCGCGCGGAACCGTCGACGTAGCCGGCCGAGCGACGGCGGGCCGTGGTGGCGTAGTTCATCCAGGACATGGCGCGTCAGGAGGATCCGTGCGTCCCTGCGTGCGTCTCCTTCATGCCTAGTGTGCCTTTCAGCCTGCAGTGTCATGCAGGTCCTGAAGTGCAGTCCTTTATTCCTGCCCCCACAATCTCCACCCCTTCACCCGGGCCAGACCAAGTGAGAAAAGATAGTGACAGAGAGGAAGTGTGTGTGTGTGAGAGACAGACAGAAAAAGAAATCCACTCTGTGCACACCTGTCAAACTCCCCTGACTGCCTGTGCTCAAAAAAATGCACCTGGAATGGTGCATACCAGAAGCCAGAGCAGGTAAAGCACACACGCACTGCACCGGGGTTGCCCGTGGCAACAGCCACTGGCCAAATGGAACGGAGAGTGAGCATCAGAATTTTCACCTGTTTATTAAAGGACTCATGGTACTTTAGACACAACTCCTGAGACAAGTCGAGGCCCATCTGGTTACACTGTGAAACCAGTCGAGCTGTCTCACACAGTCAATTTGTGCAAAACTATGTGTCTTAAGTTTTAAGTGATGCTGGCGTGAAGTTCAACAAAAGCAGGCTAAGTCTGGTACTGGTAGCGCTGTGGGGTGATGTTGGGGGGGGGGGGGGGGGGGGGTGATACTGGGTGAGTGGTGAGAGCTGTGGAACCTGCTCTCAGAGCAGGAATGCAGGCTTTCCACTCAGCAGGAACCATTCTGAGGTACACAGGACGATGTTTTGGGTCATGTGACCTGCTTTGACGGGCAGGTATGCGAATTAGGCATGACTCGGGATACGAGGCAGGGTGTGGACCCTGGAGCAGCCAGGAGCCACTAATTACACTCAGCACTTTATAACACCAGCATGATGCTATGAATGGTGTGCATGCCTGCTAGCCTCGTCACTGACGCGTGACATCACGGGGAGGTCGCACTGGTTTGCATGTCACGTCTGGAATTCATTCAAACGTCAACGTGAATGTTTTTATCATGTTAAAAGCTGAGAGAAAAATCAGCAAACAACAGCCCAGAATGTGCAGCCACACTTGACGTGCTGAGCTTGTAAGGGAAGTCATTATAGTAGGAGGTAAAACAACTGATCTGAGACCTGCGAGGGACACAAAACTGGACTTGCATGAATCTTTGCTGTAGTGCCAAACACACACACACACACACACACACACACACACACACACACACACACACCTAAATCTGAACAGAACCTAAACTTAAACTCAATTGTCAAAATATTTTGAAATGTTTTAAATATTTTAGCTTGTCAGGTAAAATATTTAAAATTAACTTCAAAATATGTTCTATGTTAAATACAGTAAATGTGTATTTACTGATGTCAAAAATCACTGACGTCTCACAAGTTACAGTTTTCCTTATTAGGGCAGGAGCCCCATGCCCAAGTCACATCCCCCCTGGCCAGCACCACTCGCTGGTTGAGGGTTTGACCCCCAGGGGGCGCCACAGCTACTAACCTTACATCAGTGCCACCTGCTATTGCAATTGAATTGTTGCACCACCTAAATATTGTGGTTGCCAGGAGGTACGTGGGTATGTACAGGTGGCAGTCTGCACTAGTAAAATGCAGCTATACCTGTAAAGGATACCTGTGAGAAAGGAGGAGCTAAACTGTGGCCAATACCAGTATAAGTACAAGATTTCTAATTAAGTGGGAGGTGCATGTGTGTACTGTGAAATCATCAAGAGCATAAATATATTGATATATTTCCTGTATGTGTGGAGCAGTGATACAGTGCCCTCCCAACACCAAACAAGCAGACACATACAAACATACACCAGAGTTGGAGAAATTCCATTTCAATAAATAATGTTTAATACATAAAGCAATTAATAGGGTACACATATACAGTCTCGCCAACCCAAATCAATGCCCACCCAGGCACTTCCACACCCACCCACCAACACATCCACCCACACCCCTTCACTAGCTCCTTCTCAAGGCAGGGACGGGTTGCACCAGAACCATGTGTGGTGTCCTGTGCCTGCACTTCTGGATTTTACCCTTGTTGGATATGTTGCTGTTCACACTGCGTTTCAAGTTCTCACTCCTTTTTACCTCCTTCTCACGAGTGTCTGAGATTCTTCCAGTTTGGTAACCCCATTGGTCTGGTTTCGACCTTGGCCTGTTGTCTGACTAGGTTACTAGGTTGTCCTTTTTTGTCATTTGTCATCTCCCATTTCTCCCTAACACCTTCTTCCTCCTCCTCCTCCTCTCTGTATGCCTCCCAACTGTAGCACAAAGGTGGCTGGGCTTTTAGCACCACACAAGCATTAAGCAGGAAAATGTCTGCTTCTACTAGATTTCAGCACCAAAGCAGGCCGTGCGTGGTCCAGCATGGCCCAGTGTCTGTGTGGGTGGGCGGAGCCGGGTGACACTTGGTGGAGATCTAAAGAAGACTCACTCTGCAACAGTTTAGGTCACTATAGAGGAAAGAAAATACCATAATAGTCATAGAGAAATGCTATTTTGGAGTCAGGCAGCGATGCCACTGGACATTACAGTTTACATTTAGTGTACAGGCTACATTTAGAATCCTATCAACTGGACAGACCTCTCCCAGTTTCCACAGCGAGTCTCCCACCTTTTCTGAAACTTTGAATCCGCCTGCCAGCGTCAACCCCCTTCACCACAGGCTCCCTGCTTCAGAGCTGTAGGTGACGACTTGTTCACTTGGTCTTTGAGATGTACCAGCGCACCACTCCAACCCCCTTTCTGACAGACAGATTTACTTTGACCAAGCTTCTACACTACGTTAAGATCTCTGGGCTTTGAGCATTCTGAGCTTCAGAGCAGGACACGTCACAGGAGCTCCAAGAATAAGGGCCTTTTACTTCCTTCGAGGAGCTCCTGAACAAGGGCCTTTTACTTCCTTCGAGGAGCTCCTGAACAAGGTGGTGAAAACGACACTGCCAATATCGAAAGCAATTTTCAAATTTGTGATTGTCCAATGTAAAAGCAGTCTTCTAATGGACCTCAGGAAAAAAAAAACATCTAATTAACATTTGACATTTGAACACATAGGGGTTTTCTCAGTGGTTGAGTCAAACCCAAAATGTCTCAGTCCGAGACTCCCTGATCTTACCTGTGTCTCACATGCCTCTGCCGCCCAATCACAGACAAATAGCTCGAGTAAACGAAGCATCGATGACAACTGCAGAAACTCGTGTAACCAAACTGTCTGGGACAGAAGTGAACCTACACAGAACCAAATGGAGACACTGTGTGTGTATATGTGTGTGTTTTTTTAAAGAAACATCTTTATTTCTTCTTGTCCCTCATAGCGCCCCAGGCCTGCACAGCCCCTGTTCAACTCCGAGTTGGACGCGTGCCGCAATATTCATGCCTCTCTGCCTTCGTCTCCCCCGTGGTGCCCCAAAGCGAATGGCTGCGTTGTCTTGTCACCCATTGCTCCGGCTTTTATCGGGATTTTCTTTTCAAGGACCAAGACAGAAAGGCCAAATGGGCATCTCAGAGCACACTGTCCCATACCCCAGTACCACTACCATGTCCTACATACTCTGTCCTATACCCCAGTCCCATTACCATGTCCTACACACTCTGTCCTATACCCCAGTCCCATTACCATGTCCTACACACTCTGTCCTATACCCTGGTCCCATACACCTGTTCCATAAATCTGTCCTATACAGTCTGTTCCATACACCTGTTCCAAAAAGACTGGCTTATAGTCGGTCTCCTTCAAATCCCCAAAAATGGCAGGTGCTAATTATAGTTAAAACACTGCATTATAGCACAAAGAAAATATAACAATCCCTAAAAGTCTGTTAGAGTCATTTAAACTGCAGTTGGCCAAACACTCAAATTACTAGTGGTCATTCCACTAGAATCACAACTGAATTCAAAGGAAAGCAAAACAAATCAAGAAAATCACATTATAAATTGTAGACTTTGCATTTACATTTGATCATTTAGCAGATGCTTATCAAAAGCATCTTATTTTAGCCAGTCCAAAAAGTAATAGCTTAATTCAGCTTTAATAATTTAATTTTGATACATTTTGGTATTGTTGACAGTCATTACACAATATATATTTACAGGTCTTTATGAAATATCAATATAATTTACAAGATTGTATAGAAAATTGCCTTAAAGATGCTTTGAGTGTCCTATCCAGATACTGCCCTGTTTAGACGAGGTACTTCAAAGCAACACATCTTACATTTTCAGTAGTCTGTACCCTCGACGTGTGCAAATGCTGACGTGGTTTCCCTTGCATCGCACTAATAAAGTTCTTCCTCAACCATAAGAAACCTGATACACCAAAAATACATGTTTAAATAATGGTTTATAACATTAACATCTGATATTATATCTACTGATTTATAAAATTGTCTTTTTTTTCTTTTTAACATGATTTAATATCATTTACGAGTTTTTATTAACTTAAATCTATTGATAGTGATAATGAATTACAGCTATGTTGTATCTTTTATGTCAAACCTCTTGCCCAAGGCATCATTTTATCAAGAACAGTTGAGAGATTCTAGTCAGCCATTTTCTCTCCAGTGACCTACTCAGACCCTCCTGTAGAGCATGGTCCTATTCACCAGACCATAGTGCTCATCCAATCACCACGCCAACGCCGCCATGGGGTCATATGTCCTCACTGATGTTTGCCTGTTCTGTTTTCCCCGAAAGTTCAGAGTCGCCACTAAAGGAGGGCCAACGACAGCTCAGTGGGGTCAGTGGGGAAAAGCGCCCCCTACTGGCCAGTCCTCATCTGCTCCAGCGATGACTACATTATGATGACAGCCTGGCATGTGTCTACCCTGTTTGACTCCCATAAAGACAAACTATAAAGAACAGAAGAACCTTTAACTAGTCGAACTAAAATGCACTGCGTTTCATCTCACTGCAAAAGATAGAAATGAAAGAAAACCAAAGCATGCGTTTAAAAGATGTCTGAAAGATTATCCACTGGAAAACAAGGATGTCTCAAAGTCACCTATGAAGCTTACCCGGATGCAGTTAGCGTCAGCTACAAAGTAAACAGATATACTGACAAAATAAAACAAAGAAATCCTTAAAATCTAGGCAAACACAAGCATAAAGATTTGATCACAGAGTAAAGCTACAAATGACGAATATATGTGAAATTCTGAATCTCCAGCAGGCCCACTCATGTTCTTCTGGCATGGCGTTAGTCATTAGGGTCTCAGAACAACAAAGAAAGAGTCGGTCCTGATCTCAGCTCCTCTCCAAGTTCAAGTCTTTGCCTCCATAAAATGTATATATAGAGAAACAAATCAGCGAAAAAGGGGCACAGTGTTTGATTCTTTTTTTCCCCCACCCCTTTAAACACGTTCAGGTCCTCTCCACCGTGTCCACCGGCCTCCTAATGGACGTAGTAGAGCCAGTACACCACGTTGAAGAATGAGAAGACGGTGGGGAAGATCATCCTCGACCATTTGTCGATGGAGTTGACGTCGGACAGGTCGGGGATGTTGACCTTGAGCTGCGACGCGCGCCTCCGAAGGCGGCTCTTCTTGGGTGCGGCGTGGCGCTCCAGGGCGCTGTGCCCATATCCCTGTCGACCCAGCGCCGCACGGCGGTACTGCAGCGTGGAGCTGTCGTAGGCCAGCATGGCAGCGCGCGGGTCGCCCAGGCCACGCCCCAGCTCCGCCCCCGCGCCCATCTCGTTCTTCATCTCCACCGTGGTCAGCCGGATGTCGTCCGGGGTCATCTGCGGGTGGGCGAGGGGAGGGGGAGAGTTGGAGAGGGGGGACACAGCGACGTGCACCTGATTACACCCGGCCTCAGGGGGAGGAGCCTCAGGGGGAGGAGCTTCAGGGGGAGGAGCTCCTCCTGAGACTCGGGCTGCACTTGTCACACTACAAGTGTTATGGCAATGTTATGATTAGTATGTAAGCAAAGCAATCACCCTACTTGAAACGTAGGGCTTATCATTAAGTAGGCCAAGTGTCATTTGCTGTATCTATAAGGATCTGGTCATGCATTATGAACATCATCTCTGAACTGATTTCAACGTACTACCTCAGAAGACACAATCTACTGTGTAAAACAAAGAAAGACGTCTTTACTTACATTTACAGTACACAGCACGCTAATACTTACAAAGCAGTTTCAACACGGCAAATATTCGTCATCATTTCCGAATTTCAACCGCACTAATGGTTAAAATTCTGCCAGCAAACAGAAACGATCAGGCAAAGGAATGCAAAGGAAAAAAGGCGAAAGGCATGGAGGCTCGGGGTGGAGCGGAGTGGTGAGAGAGCTGCAGGGATGGAGGTGGGGCGGGGCAGGGGGGCGGGGGAGGGGGCGGGGTGCGGCGCTCCTCGTACCCGAGCCCCACGCACCCTGATGAGCTCTGGCCGGCTTTGATTGGCCTGCTACCCGCAGAGAAGAGACCACTCTGACTACAGGGACTGTAGCCTAGCGCTGCTGTAGCCGACTAGCTGACTGGCACTAACGCCTACTACTGTTATAATCTATTGCTGCTTTATCCTTCTTGTGGCGGACTGTATCTAATGCTGATTAGTCTTCGTAGAGTTCACAGCGGTAGAGGACACGCACTCTAAACACAATGCAGTTTAATTCGACTCTTTGTTCATGTCTTCCTAACACCTACTGCCATCCCCGTCCCTCTCCTCCCCTAAACGTGGGCGTTAGCCTCAGCACGATGCTTTTAGCTTTTGTTGTGGTACGACTGCTGACTAACCACCCAAATCACTAAGCAAGGCCACCCCCCCCCTCCAATAAAAAAAAAATAACATTGCCTTTTTTCTTTTCATCTTGGCTTTGTACTGCTGGTTTAAATTCATTTTAACAGCTAAAACCGCCACTAGCAAGACGGGAGAGGACGTTGAGGAGTGGACGTCACCGCCATCTTAAAAATCCCCACAGGCGCAGGACGTAACAGTCCTGACAGCCTGGTTCTATTCATCATATAGCCCAGAACGATGGCAGCACATGAGCAGAGGTCAGAGTGCGAGCAGTCCTTCCAGGACAAAAACATGACTGCAGTCAGGAAATGGACATGCCCACTGAGCGGAAGTGTCAGGCGCAAACAGCCAACCAAATCAAAAGGGGAGTGGAGGTGGTGAAAATGGCAATGACTACCATCATTATTCTAAACCCAAATCAATGTAAAGAAAACAAACAGCTCATGGTTGGATTACTACTACTACTACTACTACTACTACTATTACTACTACTACTACTACTACAGCATTACTACTGCTATTACTGTTTTAGATTGCGTCTATCGATGGAGATCCAGATTTTGACTTCCAAGTGGAGTAGGCAGTACCTTAAGTCTCTGTTCGCCTAGTCCTAATGCAGCATCCTCGGCAAAGATCGGATCCCACATCGAGTCATACACGTCAATTTCCCTCTGTTTCATTCTGGCATACACAGCATCGTCTCTCTGAGCTACATTTCCCACCATCCACTGCAAGTACACAAAATCAGTACTGTTACTAGGGAAATGAAAACTCGCGACACTCAGAGAGAGAGGTAGGGAGAGAGAGGGAGGGAGAGAGAGATCGAGAGAGGTAAGGAGAGAGAGATCGAGAGAACTACAAAACGAGGGAAGGCGTTTTGGTACATCTAACTTATTCAGCTCAAAAGAACGGAGCAGGCAGCCCGACACATGGCCACCACTGAACTAAGCAAGTTGCTCTGCGTAAGGGCAAAGGTCGCCGCTCACCCCTCCCCGACCTCTGCCCTGAGCTGCCAGAGGGTAAAAATCCATCAGACTTAGGGTGATCAGCAACCCTACGTTAATTGGGGGTGGAAACAAGGTGAATTTCCATTCTGAGCCAAACCCACAGCCCGTCGATCCAGAGAAGTCACATGACCCCCAAACATCACACCAGCCGGCGCAGGAAACACAACCAAAACCAGAGGGGCTCCCCCTCCCCCGGCACAATACCTTATTGGGGTCTGGACGCAGCTTCTCGTTGTTAGCGGTAGCTGCCTTCTCCGCTGCTTTCTTCTGCCTCTGAGGGCCCTGGCCAAAGAAGATGTAGTTGACGAAGGCGTACTCCAGCAAGGCGAGGAAGACGAAGACGAAGCAGCCCATCAGATACATGTCGATGGCCTTCACGTAGGGGATCTTGGGAAGGGTCTCTCGCAAGTGCGTGTTAATGGTGGTCATAGTCAGCACAGTGGTGATGCCTGCAGGTTGAGGACAGTGGTGTAGACAGACGATATCGGATTATACAGGGGGCATTAAAGACAGCAGCAGAATGTATGTTCAGGGTGGAAGAATGAAGCACATTGGTATGTGGGCACTAAGACAGCACCTTGGACAGCGGCAAACTACATTACTACCAGAGCTAAGGCAGTATAACACTACGGACACAGGGGCAGGGCGGCAGACTGTCAGCAGAAGAGTGCAGTTCCAGGGACTGTCATGGCAACAAACTTCAGCACCATGGTAACAACGTAGTACGGCAAGAGAATCAGCATTGTACATCACTGTTGTACCTTACCCAGTCCTACTCTCCGGCTGTGAAAGACCTAACGGATTCTGTGATCCGTGGAAACAACAGGTACAGATGTGATATTTGATTTATTCTACAGAGTTCTCCAAGACGAATCCATAAATATCCTGCACCACAACATAGCTGCCTAAAGTAAATAAGGACATGATGCAAGAGTCACATGTGATGCTGTATCTGTCGTCTCTACTTCAGTCACAGCTAGGACTGTAAAAACAGGAGCTGGATCTCACTTCTCTCTGGCCGCTCACAAGTGTGACACACAACATCTCACATCTCACCTGCTTTCTTTGGAACAGGTCTGTTTTTCTCATCTGCATGTAATATGTACATTTGGTATAATACATTTTACACATAAACAGTATCTAAAATCTATAATCTCACGCTAGTGTGTATGTGTGTGAGAGAGAGACTTAAAGAGATAGAGACTTAGAGAGAGAGAAAGAGAGAGAGAGAGAGAGAGAGAGAGAGAGAGAGAGAGAGAGAGAAAGAGAGCAGACAGGGAAGAAGAAAGAGATGCACAAACCTGGAGAAACACGGTGGTGGAGCCAGAGTTGCTCCTCCTAACTGAGTGTCCCAAATATGAATCAATCCCAAACCCACTCTATAAGCACCTGTCCAGAGCTCCTGTCCCGCTGTAATAAAGATAAACTGGCTGGTGTCCCATGTGAACGGGCTGACCGTGCATGCAGGAGCATGCAGGAAATCTTCCCACAGCCTAAGAGACGAGCCAGTGATCCTGGATTAGCTGGTCAGTATCGCTGATTAATGACGACTGCTTTATATTTTTGTAAACTGTGTCTTCTTTGTTCATTTGCTTTTGCAATAATATAATTTGTAACATTTGTGCCAGTAAAGCACTGGTGAACTAAACAGAATTAAAGACAGACAGCGAGAAACTGTTGAAGAGGAAAGAAGAAAGAAAAAGATGGAAATGAGAGAGAGAGAGTGAAAGGAAGAGTGAGAGAGAAACAGACAGAGTGTGAAGGAGAGAGGCTCACAGAAAGACAGACAGGCTGAGTGTGAGGGAGAGAGGAATAGAGACAGAGAGCGTGTGATGGAGAAGGAGGCTGTGAGTGAGAGAGAGAGAGATGAAGACAGAGAGAGAGAATGTGTGTGTGTGTGTGAGAGAGAGAGAGAGAGAGAGAGTGAGTGAGTGAGTGAGAGAGCATGAGGGAGAGACAGACAGAGAGATGTGAAATCCTAATAGAGCTGTTGTATTTCACTACACAGCACATGGGGCTGTAGCATCTGTTCAGTGTCCACATGCGTCTCGGTGCAGACGGACGGACTGTGACAGGCACAGACCTAAACACTACAGCGCTCTCCCCGCTCCTCCGTCACCCGCTCCTCCGTCACCTCCTCCCGTCTCCCCTCCCCTCCAGGCTCCGTGCCGCAGACACACCCCTCTAGGCTGCGGACGCGCGTTAGAGGGTCCGAGGGAGGAGCTCGGTGGGGAGACGACACCTCCCGCGCCGGCGTCTTGGTTGGGGTGGGGATGCACGCTCGTGTCCCGCCACCTCTGTCCCGCCGAGGCCGTGGGCTTTCCTCTCTGAGCGGGACGATTTCTCCAGCCGTGGGAGCACAAGCGGGGTGAGATCTCGTCTGGGAAGGTTGCCTGCCACAAGCCCTGAGCACGAAGTGTCCCGCTCTGCTGGAGGCAGGTTCCAGCGTCCGAGACTGGGCGGGACGTTCTACAGACACCGGGCAGCTATGTGATTTGCTAACCAGTTGCTATCGTACCAGACTTGCGGTATGAAGTCTCTCTCTCTATATACTGTGGCCAGAGGATCTCCTGTAACTGATCCATGACTCAGGTTTAGAAGCACTACCATTATGATCCACAGATCAGTCACCCTCTCTTAAAACAAAACTCCAGTTCTAAACTGACACACAGATTCTACCAGTCAATCAGGAGCACCTGAATATTAGATGAGGGCAGCAGCTCTTAGTCCAGTCCTTGGAGACCCCTGGCCAGTCCAGGTTTTTGTTCTGTTCCAGTTCCTCATGCTCATGCAGGACTGCAGAGCTGGAACAGGACTAAACAAACTGATCTGGCTTGATGCCCCTGAGAACTGGACTGGGAAACCCTGCAGTAAACACACAGACACAGAGACACACAGAAACACATATACACACACATACACAACACACACACAATACACACACAAAACACACACACTCATGCAGGACTTGCCCAGGACTGAACCTCATTCTGCAGGACCAGCCACCCAGTGTGTGTTAGCTGGACAGTAAGATGAAGCCCCACCTAGAGCCACGCGGGCAGCAGAGGCGTCGTAGTTGATCCAGAAGGAGACCCAGGACAGGATGGTGATCAAGATAGAGGGCATGTAGGTCTGCAGAATGAAATAACCGATGTTCCTCTTCAGTTTGAAACTGAGGGAGAGACGTGGGTATGAGCCTGAGAGAGTAAGGAGTGGAGAAATAAGAGAGATGCAGAGAAAAGGGGAGAGATAGAGGGAGAAAAGAGGGAGAGACACAGAGAAAAGAGGACAGACAGATGGAGAAAAGAGGGAGAGACAGAGAAAGAGGAGAGACAGGGAGAAAAGAGGGAGACACAGAGAAAAGGGGAGAGACAGAGGGAGAAAAGGGGAAAGACATGGAGAGAAAAGAAGCGAGATAGGAAGAGAGGTTAGTGCCATGGCATTAGAAACAGACCTTCTACTACAAATACTCCAGAGGAAGAATCATTTTTTTAACTCCAGTTCTAAAGAGTCCACAGAGGCAGCCATGACAGCGGCATTGGCATCTGACCCAAGGTGAGAAGACTGAAATCTCTGGCCTGCTTGCCTGCACTGTCTGCCTCTTCCTGTTCCTGAAAGGCAGATGCGCCGCGGTAAAAATAGGAACCAAAAAACACGAGCAATGCCCTCTTGCTCACTGCTTTACACGCGTTGCATGGCTTCAAGGTAGGACTTGTCGTCATTGTACTGATAGCGCCATGCTCCCATGACTCCTTCAGCTCCGAATGGTGTCACTCACTGTTCATTTTGTGGCTCTCAGCCCGTGAGGCATGTGTGAAGGTATAGGAGCAACATGTGAGACATGTGAGATGTGTGAGACAAGTGAGGGGCATTTATGAGACATATGTGAGACATGTGAGAAACAAATGAGATATGGTTGAGACATGCATGAATCCTGCATGGGGCTTGTGTGAGACAAACATGTGGGCTTGAGGGCATACATGGGGTATGTAGGAGGGGTCAGTGGGTCGCACCTGTGGAGAAGACCACATTCTTGGAGATAAGCTTGTAGTCCACAATGGAGAACTGAGGCAGTTCGATTCGCTCCACTCCAGACACGGCGCCGTCTCCACCCCTCCAGTAGAACTCGATGTCATCTGTGGTGTAGCCGTCTACAGGGCGGGACAAATAAGGTGGCCAATCAGAGTGAGCGGTCAGACAAAGCCATGGCTTTGCCTCATAAACTCCAATGGCTGTGTACCGCACGCCTTTGGACCCGCCCACAGTAATATTTCCCACCAACAGCAATGGCTTTCAAAAGATGCTGATATGAAATAATGTGGGAAATAGCTTCTGGAAGCAAAACCACAATGAAAAAAACACACACACTCTGAATCACACACACACACACACACACACACACGCGCACAAGCACATGCACACGCACACGCGCGCACGAGCACATGCACACGCACACGCATACACACACACACACACACACACACACACACACACACTGAATCACAGATGCTCCTTCTTCATTCGTGGGAGTGTATGACTACTTGCTACTCATAATGAGAAGCAGTGACCTACTTAACATTATAAATAATTAAGAGCAAGCGAGTAATCCTTCATGTTTAAGGGTATCAGGTACCGTCGCCACGCTGGCCTTCCAGTGAGGAGCAGCGCTCAGCTAAGAGCCAACACCTACGACTCATCAGTCCTGCTTCGGCGGGACGAGATGAGACAAGACGACCAGACGAGTGTAATGTGAAACTGATAACAGCAAAGGAGTTTCTGTCGGCCGCCAGCCGTGGGGAGCAGTGTACACACCACGTCTAGAGTCATGCTCCTGTCTGTTGAACATTTTAAATGGAGAACAGGAGAGTGAGAGAGAGAGAGAGAGAGAGAGAGAGAGAGAGAGAGAGAGAGAGAGAGAGAGAGAGAGAGAGAGAGAGAGAGAGAGAGAGAGAGAGAGAGAGAGAGAGAGAGAGAGAGAGAGAGAGAGAGAGAGTGGGCAGAAGTGTGGTTTGGCCTGTGCAAGGCCGGCCATTCAGATTCCATTAAGTCCATTATCTCTGTGCCACAGAGTCTGGATCTGTAAATCGACTGACTGATTTCTGTCAACAGATCCGACGGCTCTGCTGGTGCCAGTCCTGGGGGACAGAGAGAGAGAGAGACGTCCGTCCCACAGGAAAACGCCTTTATTAGCTGCTTCAAGGCCCAAATAGGAGACCAGAAGGGACACAGAATGAGATGAGGCTCAGAGAGGGAGGAGACATCAGGCTATGAGAGAGGAGGACACAGAGAGGAGGACACAGGCTGAGAGGAGGACACAGAGAGGAGGAGACAGGCTGAGAGGAGGAGACAGAGAGGAGGACACAGGCTGAGAGGAGGAGACAGAGAGGAAGACACAGGCTGATAGGAAGACACAGAGAGGAGGACACAGGCTGAGAGGAGGACACAGGCTGAGAGGAGGAGACAGAGAGGAGGACACAGGCTGAGAGGAGGAGACAGAGAGGAGGACACAGGCTGAGAGGAGGACACAGGCTGAGAGGAGGAGACCGAGAGGAGGACACAGGCTGAGAGGAGGAGACAGAGAGGAGGACACAGGCTGAGAGGAGGACACAGGCTGAGAGGAGGAGACAGAGAGGAGGACACAGGCTGAGAGGAGGAGACAGAGACGAGGACACAGGCTGAGAGGAGGACACAGAGAGGAGGACACAGGCTGAGAGGAGGAGACAGAGAGGAGGACACAGGCTGAGAGGAGGAGACAGAGAGGAGGACACAGGCTGAGAGGAGGACACAGAGAGGAGGACACAGGCTGAGAGGAGGACACAGGCTGAGAGGAGGAGACAGAGAGGAGGACACAGGCTGAGAGGAGGACACAGGCTGAGAGGAGGAGACAGAGAGGAGGACACAGGCTGAGAGGAGGACACAGAGAGGAGGACACAGGCTGAGAGGAGGAGACAGAGAGGAGGACACAGGCTGAGAGGAGGACACAGGCTGAGAGGAGGACACAGGCTGAGAGGAGGACACAGGCTGAGAGGAGGACACAGGCTGAGAGGAGGAAGGGCACAGACTGGGAGGAGGCACCCTGCTGTGTGGCCTCATACCTGGCTCACAATCACATCAATTAAATATCCAACAAATTGACCAAGATTAAAAGAAAAAAAGAAAAGAAGCAGGGACATAGGGAATCAGAGAGAGGGACAAAGAATCAGACAGAGGGACAGAGAGAAACAGACAGAGGGACAAAGAATTAGACAGAGGGAATCAGATAGAGGGACAGAGAAAATCAGACAGAGGGTACAGAGAAGCAGAGAGATGGACAGAGAAAATTAGACAGAGGTACAGAGAGAAACAGACAGGGGGACAGAGAATCAGACAGAGGTACAGAGAGAAACAAAATCAGACAGGGGGACAAAATCAGACAGAGGGACTGAGAGAATCAGACAGAGGGAAAGAGAGAATCAGACAGAGGGACAGACACAGAGAGGGAGGATGGAGGTGTACTTCTCTAACCCCTCAGAGAAGAGAGGATAAAAACTAGATGGGAAAATAATTCAAGCATAATTCATAAATAAAAAAAAAAACATCAGCCTAGCTATCTAGACAACTTTCACATGTTTCTGGTTTCTATAAGATGCATTTCTGTTGGAGAGGCTGCTAATTAGGGTGGCTACAGGGACTCACTGCTGTAGCTATGCCTACAAGCCCCTTCTAGTGAGATATGGAAGGATTCTGTAATATAATAATATTATATAATGTAATATATATGGTGACCACAAGCTAGATCAACACTGGCAAACCAAAAGGGCTTTTTCAAGGCTACTCTAATAGAAACTTTCACAGTAATTCAGCGAGGTTGGTCAACCACATCTGTAAATCTTGAGAAAGGAGAGAGGTATGTACACAGTGTCTCTAAGAAGAACTGTGAGGTGTGTCTGGCCAGCAATTAGCCTACAGTATACAGCAGTGCTTTTGTGTTGTCAAGTGTGGCTGTATTTTGACTGCTGAGCTGTGTTTCGGCATCCGGACGACAACTGAAAGACACACGTGATCTGAAAGGCGGGGGGAGGGGCACTGGAAGACGGTTACAAAGAGAGCGAAGAACAGAGGAAGGGAGGGATGAAGAAGAGAAGACAGATGGAAATGAGGAGGAGAAGGAGAAGGTGAAGGAGAGTAAGCCGGAAACAGAGAGTGTGTGAGAGTGTATGAGAGTGAGAGAGAGAGTGAGAGAGAGTGTTCTCCCTGACTGCACCACCTCAGTGCTGGAGGCCCTGCACCAAAGGAGCCAGTCTCAGTCAGCCAGGAGCTGCTGGCCTCACCCCTCCGTTCAGCCTGTGTTAGCGGCGATGCTGTGTTCCCCCCGTCACATGCATCTGAAGGTTGAACACAAGGGCCCTGACAGTGTGGAGCTGTGCAGCTTTGGCTGCTGGGGCTGTAATTGTGGAACCTGACTGTTAGCCAGGCCTTCAGAAACACACCTCCATCAATGAAGGTCTCACTGGGAGGAGACAGGGGAAAGCCTGGGGTGCATATGTGTGTGTGTGTGTGTGTGCGTGTGTGAGTGTGTGTGTGTGTGTGTGAGTGTGAGTGTGTGTGAGTGTGAGTGAGTGTGTGTGTGTGTGAGTGTGCATGTGTGTGTGAGTGTGTGTGAGTGTGAGTGAGTGTGTGTGTGTGTGAGTGTGCATGTGTGAGTGTGCGTGTGTGAGTGTGTGTGTGTGTGTGAGTGTGTGTGAGTGTGAGTGAGTGTGTGTGTGTGTGAGTGTGCATGTGTGAGTGTGCGTGTGTGCGTGTGCGAGTGTGCGAGTGTGTGTGTGTGTGTGTGTGTGAGTGTGTGTGTGTGTGTCGCGACAGAGAGGGAGAGAGAAATAATGAGAAAAAAGAGGATGTGAAAGGTAGTCTGAGGAGGAGAGAGCAGGAGAGATGAGAAGTGAGGAGCTGAGAGGAAGAGTGAGGGAGAGAGAGGAGGTGAGGGGAGTGAGGGGTGAGTGGGAGTGAAAGGGGAGTGAGGTGGAGTGAGGAGTGAGTGGTGGAGTGAGGGGAGTGAGAGGGGAGTGAGATGGAGTGAGGGGCAGTGAGTGGGGGAGTGAGTGAGTGGGGGAGTGAGTGTGGGAGTGAGTGGGGGGGGAGTGAGTGGGAGAGTGAGTGGGGGAGCGAGAGGGGGAGTGAGTGGGGGGGAGTGAGTGGGGGAGCGAGAGGGGGAGTGAGTGGGGGGGAGTGAGTGGGGGGGTGAGTGAGTGGGGGGGAGTGAGTGGGGGGGAGTGAGTGGGGGAGCGAGTGGGGGAGTGAGTGGGGGAGCGAGTGGGGGAGTGAGTGGGGGAGTGAGTGGGGCAGCGAGTGGGGCAGCGAGTGGGGGAGTGAGTGGGGGGGAGTGAGTGGGGCAGTGAGTGGGGGAGTGAGTGGGGGAGCGAGAGGGGGAGCGAGTGGGGGAGTGAGTGGGGGAGTGAGTGGGGGGGGGAGTGAGTGGGGGAGTGAGTGGGGGGGAGTGAGTGGGGGAGTGAGTGGGGAAGCGAGTGGGGGGGTGAGTGGGGGAGTGAGTGGGGGGGAGTGAGTGGGGGAGCGAGTGGGGGAGCGAGTGGGGGAGTGAGTGGGGGAGTGAGTGGGGGGGGGGGGGGGAGTGAGTGGGGGAGTGAGTGGGGGGGAGTGAGTGGGGGAGTGAGTGGGGGAGCGAGTGGGGGGGTGTGGGGGGGGAGTGAGTGGGGGGGAGTGAGTGGGGGAGTGAGTGAGGGGGAGTGAGTGGGGGAGTGAGTGAGTGGGGGAGTGAGTGGGGGAGCGAGTGAGTGGGGGAGTGAGTGGGGGAGTGAGTGAGTGGGGGAGTGAGTGGGGGAGTGAGTGGGGGAGCGAGTGAGTGGGGGGAGTGAGTGGGGGAGCGAGTGAGTGGGGGAGTGAGTGGGGGAGTGAGTGAGTGGGGGAGTGAGTGGGGGAGTGAGTGAGTGGGGGAGTGAGTGGGGGAGTGAGTGAGTGGGGGAGTGAGTGGGGGAGTGAGTGAGTGGGGGAGTGAGTGGGGGAGTGAGTGGGGGAGTGAGTGAGTGGGGGAGTGAGTGGGCGAGAGGGAAGCAGCAGGTCGAGTTACTCACAGCTCTCTATCTCCAGTGTGCAGTTCTGCTCGTCCAGTGGGTATCGCCTCAGGTCCATCATACAGGCTGCCGTGGTGGTAATCCTGAATGCAGAGTAGACACACCCCCACCACCAACCCCCCCACATACACACGCACACACACGCACACACACACACACACACACACACACATACAAATTACTGACGCCTCTCAAGGACACCAGAGACATGAGCAGAGCTGAAGTATCCATCCTCTCACTCAGTCTCCCTTCTCTCTTTTTATCTCTCTTTCTCTCTCTCTCTCTCACACACTCACACACACACACACACACACACACACACACACACACACACACACACACACACGTACATTCCCTTTCCCGTACTTTGTTACAATCTGGAACCACTGCCAAATTCACTTAAGTGCTGGCTGAGCAGATGGGGTCAGACAGAGAGGCCCTGGGTAATGCACAGAGTGGAGAGATGTTTGAAAATGGCCAAAGGCCTCTGCCGGCTGCTCATCTGCCTTTAGAGGGAAGAGCAGCGTAGCTGAAGGAAGGTGGTGAAATGTGCTGAGGCCTTGTTGCCCCGTAAGTGCGTGTCGGGAGACCTGCGTCCCGGACCTTCTGCTAGGCCCGGCATGCCAGGATTTTACAGAACGCAGGACTGGAACGGAGGAGGAAGCTCCTCCTCTGACTGCAGCCAGCGGCGCTCCCTCGAGAGCCCCACCGGGGGTCGCAGGTCAGAGGTCGCCATATGAGAGTCAAACCTGGAGGGCAGTTCTGAACTTGAAGAGGTCTTCATGAACTACAGTGGCAAATTCATCCAGAGGACTGCTTATCTTTGATAATTAAGGACATGAGGTAATTTGAAATCCATTCTGTGTAAAATACCCCAAATCCCATCAGAAGCCTAATTTAGAAGTTTCATATTGTGTTTGGGAGATGTCAGAACATCCTCTACCTCAGGTTACGGGGTGCCAGCCTTCACTCAGAGGACCACAGGGGTGCCATCTAAATCGCTCTTGGGCCCTTGACGACCCAAGAACAACATTCCAGAGCATCACGGGGCACAACCCTGCATAATCCCACCCCAGCGCCCCCTAATCCACCCCCCCCCATAATCCCAGTGCCACAGGAAGCACTGGGGAAAGAAGCAAATTAGGCCAAGACGACAGAGGTAAAAATAACAGCCTATTTATAGGCTTCTACATCATCACCCTCGTCATCGTCATCATCGGCAACAGTCTCTGTGCTTTTGTGTGTGTGCGATAGAGAGAGAGATAGAGAGAGAGAGAGAGAGAGAGAGAGAGAGAGAGAGAGAGAGAGAGGTAGCATCAGTGGCCCTGGCTAGGAGTGGTTGAACAACAGGCTGTTTGAGTTAAGTGTGATCTGATACCAACCTGGATGCAGAGAGCATGAAGACGTATGTCCACATATCTGTTTTTCTGTTTCACTGCCTGTCTCTCTCTCCCTCTTTCTCCCACTGTCTGTCTGTCTCCCTGTCTTTCTCTCTCTCTCTCTTTCTTTCTCTCACCTTTACTCTCTTTCACCTTTACTCTCTCTCTCTCTCTCTCTCTCCTTTACTCTCTCTCCCTCCAGTTCCTTCTCGTGTTCCCTCACTTCAGCCTTCACACCTTTCTCCATGTTTTCTCTTCTCATCTATTTTGGCTTCTTTTTACCTTCTCATCTGTCTTTCTGTTCTCTCTTGCTGCCTTTCTTGATCTATTCTTTCTCGTATTCTTCTCTTTAATGTCTCCCTTCCTCTCACTCTTCATCTCAATCACTTGTGCAAAGACATCACAACTAATTTTCAGTCTATAACAAATGTTTAGATTAATTTTTTGTTAATTGTTATCAGTGTTGGTCTTTTTAAATACTGATATTGCAAATGGCTTCCACATTAATAATGGTAAACCATACCACATCAAGGGCTCACCTATGTGTTTTTATTATATGTCAAGTCGTTTACTGCAAACGTGACATATTGCAACATGACCAGATTGAATACTTTCACCTGTATCATTCAGTCCAGGAGCTACTGTCCTCTGAGGCTATTCTTGGCCTTGCTGCCCTGCACATGACCCCTGCATGGCCATCCGAGGGCTGCCTCCCTCGCTTCACCCTGCACCTCTCCTGCCCTTTGCCCTTTGCCCTTTGACTCCTTCATGGCAGGTCTGGCCAAGGGAGCCAGAAGAGCCTTTATTCCTGATGACCTTGTATACTGAAGCTGACACTGCAGCCAACATTCTGTTGTGAGAGGGAGGTCATCGCACACACTGGCACACGTGGCCGTCCACTCCCACACGCGTGTTCACACGTGACCGTCAACTCCCACACGCGTGTTCACACGTGACCGTCAACTCCCACACACGTGTTCACATGTGACCGTCCACTCCCACATGCGTGTTCACACATGACCATCAACTCCCACACACGTGTTCACACATGACCATCAACTCCCACACGTGTTCACACATGACCATCAACTCCCACACACATGTTCACATGTGACATCAACTGCCACACACATGTTCACATGTGACATCAACTGCCACACACATGTTCACACGTGACCATCAACTGCCACACTCGTGTTCACATGTGGCCGTCCACTCCCACACGCATGTTCACACATGACCATCAACTCCCACACGCATGTTCACACATGACCATCAACTGCCACACTCGTGTTCACATGTGGCCTTCCACTCCCACACGCATGTTCACACATGACGATCAACTCCCACATGCATGTTCACACATGACGATCAACTCCCACACGCATGTTCACACGTGACCATCAACTGCCACACGCATGTTCACACGTGACCATCAACTGCCACACTCATGTTCACATGTGGCCGTCCACTCCCACACGCATGTTCACACATGACGATCAACTCCCACACGCATGTTCACACATGACGATCAACTCCCACACACATGTTCACACATGACGATCAACTCCCACACGCATGTTCACACATGACCATCAACTGCCACACTCGTGTTCACATGTGGCCGTCCACTCCCACACGCATGTTTACACATGACGATCAACTCCCACACGCATGTTCACACATGACGATCAACTCCCACACGCATGTTCACACATGACCATCAACTGCCACACTCGTGTTCACATGTGGCCGTCCACTCCCACACGCATGTTCACACATGACCATCAACTCCCACACGCATGTTCACACATGACCATCAACTCCCACATGCATGTTCACACGTGACCATCAACTGCCACACTCGTGTTCACATGTGGCCGTCCACTCCCACACGCATGTTCACACATGACCATCAACTCCCACACGCATGTTCACACATGACCATCAACTCCCACATGCATGTTCACACGTGACCATCAACTCCCACACACGTGTTCACATGTGACCGTCCACTCCCACATGCGTGTTCACACACAACCATCAACTCCCATACGTGTGTTCACACATGACCATCAACTCCCACACGTGTTCACACATGACCATCAACTCCCACACACATGTTCACATGTGACATCAACTGCCACACACATGTTCACATGTGACATCAACTGCCACACACATGTTCACATGTGACATCAACTGCCACACACATGTTCACACGTGACCATCAACTGCCACACTCGTGTTCACATGTGGCCGTCCACTCCCACACGCATGTTCACACATGACGATCAACTCCCACACGCATGTTCACACATGACCATCAACTGCCACACTCGTGTTCACATGTGGCCGTCCACTCCCACACGCATGTTCACACATGACCATCAACTCCCACACGCATGTTCACACATGACCATCAACTCCCACATGCATGTTCACACGTGACCATCAACTGCCACACTCGTGTTCACATGTGGCAGTCCACTCCCACACGCGTGTTCACACGTGTGCACATGTGTGTGCAGCAGGCACAGATTCAGCCCTCCCTGCACCACGACATGAACTCTCCCCCGAGGAGGAGATGGCGTGGCGTGCAAACGGGATGAACTGTGATGACTCTGGGCCAGCGGGACGGCTCGCCGCTCCGCCTACGGCGCCTTGGGCTTTGTCATGCTGATGTGGACACGGCTGAGGCAGGATGTGCCTGGTTTTCCATTTTGGACACCTGACTGTGTTTCCACCCACCGCTGTGTGCTGAGGGGAGCAGACATCAGCCTATTCCCACTGCAGCCACTGATTACACTCATCAACAACACAAAAAAACCCGTCAAATACTCAAATATTACTCCTGTCAACATACAGCAATGTCAAATCCTCCCGACTCCACAAATATGAAAAAACCCAATATTAGTTTAAACCCGAATTCCACACCAAACCTCATGAAAAACCAACAACGGCTAAAGTGGCATTCATGGAGGAAACTGCAGCAGAGTGAGCAGAAACCCACGCTCATCCTCATCAGCCTTCGTCCCATTCAGCTGCGTCTATCGTGTCTCCTCACGTTCTCATCCCAGCACAGTGCTAACTCAGATGGTGAGATGAAGGAGACAGGCTTACGAAACGCCAGGATGCATGAAAGCAACCGTGGCCACTATAAAAAGCAACGTGGTTTTTGCGTCCGCTTCATCTTGCCTCTGGACCAATCAAAACACTCCAGCCATTTCGCTCACACCTCCGTGTGCCATTTTCACACTCTCCACGAGGAATACTACTTCCTTTCGAGACGACTCATTACCGCTCGCAAGCTCATAAAAATAACAATGGCGTGCGCACAGTGATGAATGCAGCGCGTTAAAGAGTTGCGCGGTGGGACTCATGAGCCAATCAGGTGAGAAGTAAGTCTCACGGTGGGACTCGTGAACCAATCAGGTGAGAAGAGAAGCCTCACGGTGGGACTAGTGAACCAATCAGGTGCGAAGAAAAAGCTCAGCAGGCAAGCTGCAGTGTGTTTTGGCAAGAATGGACACCTTTACAGCTGTACAGCAGGGACGTACAATATTAGCAAAATGTGTCGTTGCAGTATTTTTGGCTGCAATGAATGCTGCAAAAAATAAAAACATCAACACATTTACTACTATTCCTAATCATCAAAGGAAAAATTGAGTATAAAGCCTAGAGTAATACTATAGACACACAGTATATATCTCACCTGAACCATAGCATACTCGGTGATAGATCCAGACATGAAAGGGAATGACTGGGTTTTACTTTGACCTAAATGACTTGCATTTGCTGGATCTTCTCAACACTATGATTCATCAAAACAACCACAGAACTCTTGTCAGGAGCATCCGAGACTGGTCAGGACAGAGTAAGAAGAATAGATTTGTTGTAGGGAAATATTTGCATATGGCAGCCGTCTGTAATTACACGCCTGCGAAGGCCAATAGTTCTGTAATAACGACGGACCCGCCCTCCGGCATGCCGTGTCTGTGTTTTGATTGGCCGTATGTCAGGGCCTGGGGGGCTTTGAGCCGGTGGGAAACTGGATGAGACACTGGCTAAGATCTTTCTGTAGCAGGACCATCAGCCATGTGCCCACCACTGTGCGTTCAACAAACTGTGCTCCTGCAAACACTGACGTGATGATCCGTTTCTCATGGCAATTAAAGGCTTATGAAGCAATGCATCCATGAAATACAGATAATTATTGCTCTCAACACACTATCACACACACGCATACACACACTATCACACACACGCATACACACACATCCCTAAGATTCTTGTGCATGAACACTTTTTAGCAAAGAAAACATGTAGTCACGTTGTTACCAAAGCAGGGCCCACGTACTGTCCAGGTTGCCAAAGAAATTCTCTCCGAGGTCTTTTCATGAGGGTTTACTGGTCATCCCTCAACCCCCCCACACCTTTTCATATTCCTTATTGAAGAAAATGTGTTAGCTTATGTAATTGACTACTTACATAATGGAGCGTTATAAATTACATTATTGATTTTTGCATCCTAACAGCAAAGAATGCGTGCTGCACTGCAGATATTTAAATGTTTTAAGTCCCAGGAAGAGGAAGGGAGTGAGGCTCTGTGCGCAGTGTTCGGGGATTCAGCTGTGGAATTAGTGGTGATAATCTTGTTCTGCTAAATATAGACACTTCTGTGGTGTCATTCAAACACGGCAGCCGAGAAAGAAAGCCAGAGAGACAGCATCCATATGGATGGAGGAGCACACCGAGTTCAGGGGTGTTCTGGGAAGTGTATGCTACCAGGCACGGTTACGGAATGACGCACTCAGTTACGACAGGACCTGTGCGAGCTTCTTGTGTCCAGACGGGTCGGCGGCGGCCGAGGAGAGCGGAGTAGGAGACGCACCTCAGTCCGTAGAGCACGGTGCCGTCAGGATGCAGACGGATCATGCGATTCTTCACAGTCACGCCGTGCACGAAGGACTTCTTATCGTTGAGGAAGTAGGTGTCGGGCACCCACAGCTGATCGGCCACGCGGTTGTCCAGCGTCAGGTTGAGGGGGATCTCGGAGTATGACAGACGTTTGTCACGCCACGCTTGCTGAAAGTACATGGTCAGGGTGTAGTCCTACAAACAACAGGACAAGGCAGGAGATGGTTACCAGGAATGAAGAACAAACCAGGGTGTCACAATATATTGCTTGTGCATTGTTCACAATATCAGCTTTTGCGATGCTTATGATATATATGGTGGTGATACATAAACATACAATGCATATAAATACATTTGGACATTTGGTAAAATAATGCAGGTCAGTCTTGAACCATAGTGGTCAGAATGTTCTTGTGTGCTATATATTTAACCATGTTAGTTTGTTTGTCTCTACATATGTAAAAATGTCCCATCAGAGTTTGTGGGTGTTTGGTGTGTGTGTGTAGGTCTTCAGGGGCGTGGACGCTGGGAACCTTTATTTCTCTGTCTTCAGTTGTCCTGCAATGTTCTGAAAAAGGAACCTTTAAACCCAGCTATTGTCTCAGGCCAAAAATATCACAGAGCTGAGGTCCGGGGGTGGGGGGAAGGGGGGTCGTGACAGCACCGTGAAGCCCTGTGTGACACTCAGGAGTACCCCAGATGGGCCCCTCACACACACACACAAACTCACACACACATATGCACACACACACACACACACACGTGCACATGCACTCACACAAATGCACATGAGCGCGCACAAACACGCACATACACAGACACACACGAACACGCACACACACACACACACACACACACACACACACACTCACACACACACACACAAACCAAATCAAATCAGCAGGAAAAGGCACATGCCAACAGACACAACATACACACATCCACATACATGCACAATAAAACACGCTCTCATACTCCACAAGCACATGAACATGCATACTGCACATGCCCTGTATGAGTGAGCAAACATACACACACACACACACACACACACACACACACACACACACACGCACGCACGCACGCACGCACACATACACAAGTTCCACTAAAACATCACCATGAACACAAAGCCGTGTGAATGCTTAATGAAAAGCCCACGCAGTGTGACACATTCGCTGCTTCCCATTTTAGACACTGGTTGACTCAAACTCTGGAGATGCTGGAGAGTTCTGGCTGTATGCACTCCACAGTGAGCGATAGGGGCACCAGGTGGGGCAGGTGGGGTGGGGGGGAGAGGGGTGTTACGGGCAACCATGACCCCTCTCCCAACCTCTCCTGCCATCTATAGGAGCCACACACCTCCCTCACCCCAGCACTGTCAGGACAGAAGGTGTGGCGCACGCAACGTCAGCGCAAAGGCCACGGGCCAGCACGAGAGACCACGGGCCAGAACGAGAGACCACGGGCCAGAACGAGAGACCACGGGCCAGCGCGAGAGACCACGGGCCAGAACGAGAGACCACGGGCCAGAACGAGAGACCACGGGCCAGAACGAGAGACCACGGGCCAGCACGAGAGACCACGGGCCAGCACGAGAGACCAGGGGCCAGAACGAGAGACCAGGGGCCAGAACGAGAGACCAGGGGCCAGAACGAGAGACCACGGGCCAGAACGAGAGACCAGGGGCCAGAACGAGAGACCACGGGCCAGAACGAGAGACCACGGGCCAGAACGAGAGACCAGGGGCCAGAACGAGAGACAAGGGGCCAGCGCGAGAGACAAGGGGCCAGCGCGAGAGACAAGGGGCCAGCGCGAGAGACAAGGGGCCAGCGCGAGAGACCAGGGGCCAGCGCGAGAGACAAGGGGCCAGCGCGAGAGACCAGGGGCCAGCGCGAGAGACAAGGGGCCAGCGCGAGAGACCAGGGGCCAGCGCGAGAGACAAAGGGCCAGCGCGAGAGACCAGGGGCCAGTGTGAGAGACAAGGGGCCAGTGTGAGAGACAAGGGGCCAGTGCGAGAGACAAGGGGCCAGCACGAGAGACCACGGGCCAGAACGAGAGACCACGGGCCAGAACGAGAGACCACGGGCCAGAACGAGAGACCACGGGCCAGCACGAGAGACCACGGGCCAGCACGAGAGACCACGGGCCAGCACGAGAGACCACGGGCCAGAACGAGAGACCAGGGGCCAGAACGAGAGACCAGGGGCCAGAACGAGAGACCACGGGCCAGAACGAGACACCACGGGCCAGAACGAGAGACCACGGGCCAGAACGAGAGACCACGGGCCAGAACGAGAGACCACGGGCCAGAACGAGAGACCAGGGGCCAGAACGAGAGACCAGGGGCCAGAACGAGAGACAAGGGGCCAGCGCGAGAGACAAGGGGCCAGCGCGAGAGACCAGGGGCCAGCGCGAGAGACAAAGGGCCAGCGCGAGAGACCAGGGGCCAGCGCGAGAGACCACGGGCCAGCGCGAGAGACAAGGGGCCAGTGTGAGAGACAAGGGGCCAGCGCGAGAGACCAGGGGCCAGCGCGAGAGACAAGGGGCCAGTGTGAGAGACAAGGGGCCAGCGCGAGAGACCAGGGGCCAGCACGAGAGACAAGGGGCCAGCGCGAGAGACCAGGGGCCAGCGCGAGAGACCAGGGGCCAGCGCGAGAGACAAGGGGCCAGCGCGAGAGACAAGGGGCCAGCGCGAGAGACCAGGGGCCAGCGCGAGAGACCAGGGGCCAGCGCGAGAGACAAGGGGCCAGCGCGAGAGACCAGGGGCCAGCGCGAGAGACCAGGGGCCAGCGCGAGAGACCAGGGGCCAGCGCGAGAGACCAGGGGCCAGCGCGAGAGGCCCCTACCTCTCACCCGTACGGAGCAGAACATGCGCTGGTCTGCTCTGTGGGCTCAGAGCACACGAGCTGCACTACGACCGACAACTTCTCCTCCTCACACACGCAAAGCTTCTCGCATTTGTTCACATTTACAACCTTCTGTTCCTGAAGACAGCAACAGCAAAAAATAAAAATAAAAATGACACAGCCCATATGTGCAATAGCTATTACTTACAGGATACAAATAAACAAACAAACAAATAAATATATATGGTAGAAAACTAAAAAAGAACATGTATGCAGAATATAACTGGTTCTTTTTTTTTGGTACCTTCCTATCCAGAGTGCCAACAGCAGACTCCAGAACACCTGGGTTTGGACATGGCCTGCTGGCTTTGGGGCAGCCAGACTGGGAAAATAATTACTGTGGTCACAGATGGCAGCAGACGCCTCTCTGGGCCGTGTTTACTCTCCTTCGACATCAGTTGATTCCAAACAGGGACACAAACACAGAGCAGGCCCACGTGTGCAGGCGCTTGGCCTGCGTTTTCCCCTCGCCACACCTACACCGGTGGAAAGATTGGGTCACAATTGCGCCGACTTCCCGCCTCTGGTACCATCCGGGGAGTGTGTCTCACCAAAGGCTGGCGAGCGACTCTCGGTGGAGCCGTTAGAACCGTGGGACGTGCACCGTGACGTGACACATCCCTGGTTTTGGATCAGGTTTTGGTTTACTGTACGTCCTGGCACACGGCCACGGAGAGCCCAGCGTGGCTGTGTTTGGGAGGCGCAGGGGAGGAGTCTGAGAGCCAACTGTGTCCCGCTCGCCCGCCTCTCCAGCCACGTACGCTGCACCCTGGATCGATAGCTCATACCCAGAAAGTGACAGAATGACAGCGCAATTTGTCAGGACAGTCCTGCTGAAAACCAACACCCTGTGAATACGGGGACGTCTCCATTTAAAGTGTCAGAGTCCGTTCCAGCAGCAATCAGGCCTACGGGTCCCACACCACAGCACAACTAACAACACCCCTTCATGACACGCCCTCATTCCTAACCACACTCCTTCATGATACGCATTCATTACTAACCACACCCCTTCATGACACGCCCTGATTCCTAACCACACTCCTTCATGACACACCCTGATTCATAACCACACCCCTTCATGACATGCCCTCATTCCTAACCACACCCTATCATCACACGTGCTAATTCCTAACCACACCCCTTCATGACATGCCCTCATTCCACACCCCTTCATGACACGCCCTCATTCCTAACCACACCCCTTCATGACACGCCCTCATTCCTAACCACACCCTCTTCAGAACATCAGCACACCTCCTTATTTACTCCAATCTCCACATGGCTCCCACCAATTACAGAAATTAAACGAATAAATCAGGCTTTCCTGGAATATTTGAGTTATGGACGTGATAATCGAGGAGTTATTGGTGGCATCCTTGCACACAACCTCTCTCTCTCTCTCTCTCTCTCTCTCTCTCTCTCTCTCTCTCACCCAGTTACACCCAGCTGCATTACTCATTAATTCCCCACGACAGTGAAATCGTCCGAATGACTTGTTAAGTACATGCCTGTAAACACCAGAGGTTGTAAGGAAGAGGGTTTAGATGGGGTTAAGAACTGGTGGCTTTGCCCTACGGTACACAGGCATTCGTTCATAATCCCCCCTTGAGGCCCAACAACCCCTCCCCCACTCCCCCAAGGAACCTGGGATCCCTTTAACACATTTTGATAAAAAGGCCTAATTGTCCAAATAAAGACAGCACATTAACACATTAGTAAGAAAGCTGTCATCTCAGTCCTTAGGGTTGGGGACATGTAGCATGATGTCACCAATGCCAGTATATGTTAGCTGTTTGATATCTACATGCTAGGTGTTTGAAACACCCAGGTCCAGACAACCAGGTATAGAATGCAGGTATAGAAAGAATTCTTTAAATATTCCTGCAAAATACATTATAATTGTAAATGTGTAACATTTGAATTAGTAGCAAAGAGTCTGTGTTAGCACTACATGGATCACTATAAACATGGAGGAGTGGGTTAAGCTGTAAGAACCAAGAGCTTCTAAGATGACCTGTTTTGGATCTCCAAATGCAATGAACTAAAGCCACTAGCAAAGTGGCTTACAAAGAATATTGATTAACTCAAAGGAGTATCGATTAATGAATATGTGCATGAATAGTTTATAACCATCTGTTATAAAGCTTTCGCAAACATCAAGCACCAAGGACGTGTGATATAAAAAAAACTGATGTGCAAATGTATCGGAGAATACAAATTTGAGATAAAACAAGAAATAAAATCAGTGAGAATCGGCATCGATACACTCGAAAAACCACATCTCAAAGAGATGAGCCAACTTAAAACCACATATTTTCTGAAAAAGGAGGTGTTGTCATGGCAACAATAAGTAAAAATAACATAAGACTTTTTTCATCTGAAATTGAACAAAAACAGTATCTCATAAAAGCACAAGCCAAGCCAGAGTGATCAACGATCGCACACACTGTGTGCCAAACACACTCCAGCCCACTGATATGTCGGCCTCTGTTGTGGGCGTGGGCCGCCTCGTTCTGGACAACCACTCCCCTTATTTACGCAAGGAATTAATGCTCGTCAAGATAATGACCATTATAAAGGCAGCGTTAACGCCCTGGTAATTACTGAAGTAGGACAGCCTGTTTGGACCTTTCTTTCTCTAAAAGGGATTAATTACATTTTCAAAGGATCCTGTTCAGCATATAAACAGCAGTGAACAGTGGGCATCTCTCCTGGATGTGGGCATCCGTAATTGATGTCTGCAGCAGGCAAGCAAAAGAGGGGCAATAGAAAACGGGGCAGCAAAACAGGGGCGACAGGAGTGACGGAACAGGGGCAGCGGAACAGGGGCAGCAGAACAGGGGCAGCAGAACAGGGGCAGCAGAACAGGGGCAGCGGAACAGGGGCAGCGGAACAGGGGCAGCGGAACAGGGGCAGCAGAACAGGGGCAGCAGAACAGGGGTGACGGAACAGGGGCAGCAGAACAGGGGTGACGGAACAGGGGCAGCGGAACAAGGGCAGCAGAACAGGGGTAGTGGAATAGGAGCGACAGAACATGGGCAACAGGACAGGGGTGACGGAACAGGGGCAGCGGAATAGAGGCAGCAGAACAGGGGTGACGGAGCAGGGGCAGCGGAATAGAGGCAGCGGAATAGAGGCAGCAGAACAGGGGTGACGGAGCAGGGGCAGCAGAAGCGCTGGCACTCCTGCTAGATGCCAGTGAGGGCGGCCGAGCCCTGGGGCTGCCCGGCGTGACACGGGGAGATCAGTTATGATATCATCACATCCCGTCAATGTTTCTGAAGCCCATGTGAGTCAGCAGCGGCAGTCGCCACGGTGACATAGTGTGGCCTGCCATCGCCTCCTCCAAAAATAGCCTCCATTTAAATGTCAAGACTCGGCGCCACAGAGAACTCAGGGATGGCCTGAAGACTCACGACGCCTGACAACCTGCGTGACCTTTGGTCTTCCTGGGTTACATTAGTCAAAAACCAAATCACACATTACACATCTGAGAGGGGCGGAGGAAGCTGGAGAGAGGGGGATGGAGAGAGAGAGATGGAGAGAGGGAGGGATGGAGATGGAGAGAGAGGAAGATGGAGATGGAAAGAGGGAGAGGGAGAGATGGAGGTGGAAAGATGGAGAGGAAGAGAGGGATGGAGATGGAGAGGGAGGGATGGATGGAGATGGAGAGAGGGAGAGATGGAGGTGGAAAGATGGAGAGGAAGAGAGGGATGGAGATGGTGAGAGAGAGGGAGAGAGAGAGGGATGGAGATGGAGGGAGGGAGAAGGAGAGAGGGATGGAGATGTGAGAGAGGGATGGAGATATGCGAGAGAGGGAGAGAAAGGGGGTTAGAGATGGAGGGAGATAGGGATGGAGATGGAGAGAGAGAGGGATGGAGATGGAGAGGGAGGGATGGATAGAGATGGAGAGAGGGAGAGATGGAGGTAGAAAGATGGAGAGGAAGAGAGGGATGGAGATGGTGAGAGAGAGGGAGAAAGAGAGGCATGGAGATGGAGGGAAGGAGAAGGAGAGAGAGATGGAGATGTGCGAGAGAGGGAGAGAGAGAGGGGGGGTTAGAGATGGAGGGAGATAGGGATGGAGATGGAGAGAGAGAGGGATGGAGATGGAGAGAGGGAGGGATGGATGGATGGAGATGTAGAGATAGAAGGAGAGAGAGGAGGATGAAGATGGAGGGAGGAAGATGGAGAGGGATGGAGATGGAGAGATGGAGAGAGAGGGATGGAGATGGAGAGATGGTGAGAGACAGTGAGAGAGAGGGGGATGGAAATGGAGGGAGGGATGGAAATGAAGAGAGTGAAAGGGAGAGAGGGGGGATGGAGATGGAGAGATGGAGAGAGAGGGGGATGGAGATGGAGGGAGAGAGGGAGAGCCGTATGCTCTGAAGCCCGGCACCAGAGGACCAAGTCAGGGTCTGCACGGCCCAGCGCCCTCCCTACACCTGCGGCTTTTGTTCAGCTCTTAATTGGGAGACTATCCAGCTGTCTGCTGCTATGGCATTGCAGTGGACTAATGAGATCTACACATGATCCACCGGGAGGGGCATAAAGAGAGAGAGAGAGAGAGAGAGAGAGAGAGAGAGAGAGAGAGAGAGAGAGAGAGAGAGAGAGAGAGAGAAGGAGAGAGAAAGAGGGAGGGAAAAGAAAGGTGAGGTTTGGTGTGCAGGGTTCAAGAAGAAACTAAACAAACACTAAACTCTGTAAATCTGATGGTTTTACCCTCTTGTTTGTACGGATGTTGAAGAAAAACAAGAAAGGAACCTCATGCCCATAAACTGCACACTGATCATCACACACAAAATGTTAAACACCTAAAACAAATCCAAACTATGTCATCATCTGAACAACTTCAAAACTTTCCACACACCTCCACATCCATAGCACACCTTCAGCCTGGCTGACTGTGCAGAGTGGATCCAGCTTCAAGATGGCTGCCACTGCTTTTGTTGCATATTAAACATACGTGTAACTGCTATTCATCAAAATCTACATACCAGCACGTCAGATAGTATAGGCATCCATGTAAGCACTTCTGTTTGACACCATGCAGCACCGCACAGTCTGAGTCAGGTGTATGATGATTCTGATGTGTAGTCTGCAACTCGTAGCTCATAACTCCAGAGCAAAGTACCAACATTTGATTACAAACAAACCATCTTGGCTGGTTGACGACATTTACAGTAAATGTAAAATTATGTACATTTTACCCCTACACTCCATCTCTCCTACCAGCTCTTCCTCTGGACCATTGCCTGAACATATTCTGTTCAGAAGCCAGAGGTTAAAGGTCAGCTTTATAGCAAAGTTGTCCAAATCTTATATTAACCTTTCAGACTTATGTATGCCACTAAATCTTTTATGAATAGTTCCTTAGTGTCTCCTGACAAAATTATAAATGTTGAAATGTACAAACTAAAGAAGTCTTATTCTTAATAATAGCACAAGACAAAATAATATTGAAATAGGTATGGGGGTTATAGAAAATCAGATACCCAGCAAGTTCTCCAAACCGATGACTATTTTCACATGGATTAGACTAGAGATGTGAGGCCCTGATAAATACCTGACAAAAACCGCTCTGAAAATTAATGCACCACTACAATTATTTAATGACTAATTACCCATCCATGCCATTATTCAAAATAAATCAATAACTTCAACTAATGTATAATTAAATAAAAAATGTGTCATGAACAGTTTACTCACTCCAGATGAGTGCTAGATTTGAGAGATTAACCGTAAACCATTGAAATTGATAAAGTTGAAATTAGTATGACATAAATCTGTAATTTCACAGCCATACAGTTATTTATGATTACAAAACCATGACGCTCTACAACCAATAGGGGGTGCTATTGCATGGGCGAAGTTTTCTGTTGCTCTCTTTTAAGACGTATTAATTAAATTAGACACTTGAGTGTTTAGACACTGGCAGTGTCGAAATGACATATACAGACCCTGCGTGACACCTGTCAATAAATGCCTCAGACGTAATGCCAACAATATTATGCCACCGTTTACTATTGTCACGTGAAAGCATTCTCCTTGACAGGCAAAGGATCACCTTGAACTACATTTGCAAATTAAGTATTAGTCTTTCATCCCTTTCAGCGCGTGCATTCACGTGTGGACCAAGTATTCCTGGTGCGGCTCCATTTCACCCACGGCAGACTCAAACAAATATATAGTGACAGACATGCAGTGTGCGTGTGCTCCGCTTCAGAGTGCGCCAGAGCGCGTGTGTTTGGAATTCAAATGGAGCATCCACCGTCCACCGTGGCAGGAAAATGCAGAGCGCCGACTCCGAGCGTGGGGCTCCCACGGCCGAGGCATGCCAATGAACTTCTTCAGTATTGCAAAATCGTCATGTAAGCACCCGTGCACGTTAATTGAAGACCAGGGCGCGAATAGGTTTTTTTTCTTTTTGCGTGGGCAGACTACTACGAAGCTTATGAAATCCGATGAACAGGAGACCATTTCTGATCCGCTATTTTGCCCGTTACTGGTCAACGTTAAGACGTCAGGGATAGATAGAGGAAAAAACTGTTGAGTGTTACGTACCATATTTACTTCAGACACCATGTCTATGCTAGCAATGTCTATGTTCATCCCGACCGCTACTGGAGCCCCTAAAACGACAGAAACAAGACCTTTATTATCAAAGTCATTCAAATGGTGTGCGTGACAGCGCTTAACTAGTTGCCAAATGGCTCCGTAGTTGTAGTCGCTGTTAGACTACCCCGACCCCAGGCCAATTACCTTATTAGAATTTGGCAAACACCGCATTCACGTTGCGCATGAAATTGTTAATTTGTTACAAGCATTGCGCTGCTTCTCCGGAGCTGAATTCACAAACTGAAACGGGGATACATGCGTCTGCACATCATTGGCAACTGTTAGACGTAGCTTATTATTCAATCAAAAACGTGCTAGGAATCCGACATACGGATAATTATCTAACTGATTAATGATAAAATAGACGACACGGTTTCGAAATAAGACGCGTCGTGATTTCGTCAAAGTTAAAATGCGAAATGAATTGACGTCTAAGTTAGACATGTCTACTGCTGCCAGCGTGAAAATCTCCTCTAAAGCCCATTATGAATAAAAATAGCATTAAACAAACCTGAATTAAATCGTTTAAAAATGTATACATGCACGTGTAATGTGCGCCAATAATGGTTTAACAAGGTTTCCACAAGTCACTGAACATGTCATGTGCATCATGAATGAATGCAAAAAATGTAAAATAAAAAATAAAAATCATATTGAATCCAGCCTTACCTCCAAAATCTGGCCTCAGTCGAATGTCGTATCCTTTCATCAGTCTATCTACCGTGTCTTTGACCACGGGCATATTGCTAGGGTCTCTGTTGCTGTAATAAAATCGAACGTTACATGAGACGAGGTGCAAGTGTTCTGAATTCCTCATACAGAGCGCAGACATACAATGTTCAAAAAGGACGAGAAAACCGCCAGTTTACCTTTGCGCGCACACAGCAGTCATGATTAATGGGCATAACAAATATATAGAGTGCGTTTTTCTCATTCTCTCCATTGCAACAGTTTTGATAGGATTTTGGACCTGTCGAAGACAGCGCACATCTAACTTACTCCAGCCAGTGCAGTAAACCCAATGAGCGGCGCATGCGTACATTGTGCCTCAAGATCAAAGAGCAGCTACTGATGATGGTGGATGAGCAGTTTCCATTGCGGAGGAAAAAATTAAAGGGACAACTGGATGAACGTGTCGAAGTAAATAAGACTTCACGAGGACCACTACGCAAACATAAAGGCAGAATAAAAAGGCGTAACGGCGTAGTCGCGGCGAAGGTTAACCCTCCTCAAGAACTGGCCAACTTCTGCTGAGCGCGACAGAGGTCACGAGACAATAGATGCATTTCATTGAAAAGAAAAGAAAACGTTCAGCGTGCTGAATTTATTAAGCTGATTGAAAAGAAAACAACCACAGTGACACATGACATGACTACTATCACCTCGAGTATCATTTAATTATTATCTTGCTGTTCCCCGTCAGTGGTGACACAGATGAATGATGAATTCGACCATTTGTTTATTGTGACAGACGAAAGCATGTTTCATTTACAAAGTAAATACATCGAACATTTTTTACTGGTACAATGCCGAGGAACAGTGATGAAACAAATGAAGTATTCTCTCTCTCCGTGCTGTAAGAAAGGGGAAACATCAAACATGCTCAAGATTAAGCTCAGTGACGGCCCCTGCGGCTCTTTGCTCGGTGACACTTAAACCCTCCGTCGCTTGCAAGCAATCTTGTATGCAAGAAACTGTGAAAGGTACAAATGCATAAAATCACGTGATATTTTGTGAATTATATGTGTATGTGTACATCTTTTTGAAACTGATTAGGTTCTTCATGAAGTTGACTGGGTCCAGAACAAACTCTAGAGCCACAAAGTCCCTTTCTTACTGAAGACAGGGCTCCAGACCCAAAATCTTCAGGGCTATAGTTTCAGTCAAGTAGCTCAGAAATCACAACTTAAGCCACATCACTGCTCTAGGTGATGCAAGAATCAAAATCCACTTCTATTATTATTATTTTCTGTCTTTTGAAATATCTCTGATCATGATTCTCCTAATCTCTCTCTCTCTCTCTCTCTCTCTCTCTCTCTCTCTCAGACTAAGGACTCTTTAAATCTGACTGGAGAACACACAAGTCCTGCAGCTGGACTTCAGTCAGCATTAAGGTAGGGTCTGTCCACTGAGGCCAAGTATCTGAAGGCATTGGTTCATTGTTGCATCACCAGTTAGTGCTGCAGATTACACGATCAACTTTTTTCCATCATGCTTGCACACACACACACACACACACACACACACACACACACACACACACACACACACACACACACACACACACACACACACACAGGGCTCTGAGGAGCTTAGCTATAGGAGGGTGCGTGGGGTTTGGGCTCTAGCAGACAGCAGCGAGGGACGTGTGCCTGAGCCCTGACCGTGGAGCAGCAAGCACACGTGGATGAGGGAATACGGCTAGAGCACCACATGCTTGTCAAGCAGTGTCAGACAGGCCTGTGCTCCATCAGAGGTGGGTGGGGGTGGTGGGGGTGGTGAGGGGGTGGGGGCGGGGAGACAGGGAGAGTGGCGAAGAAAGCAAAAAATGGAGAAATCAGAGAGAATCAGAGGGAGAGAAGTGAGTGACAGAATCAGGGAGAGAGGCAGATTGAGAGAGAGAGGGAGAGAGAGAGAGAGGGAGAGAGAGAAGTGTGAGAGAATCAGGGAGAGACACGGATTGAGAGAGACCAGAGAGAGAGAGAGAGAGAGAGAGAGAGAGAGAGAGAGAGAGAGAGAGAGAGAAGCAGCTGCTCTTCTGTGCTGGCAGGACTGATTGGCATTCCGGAGGTGCTCAGTCCACTTCCCTGTAGAGATAACACACACACACACACACACACACACAAAGAGCCGAACGCAGAGATGAGCGAGATTCCACCTCAGCACGCGGGAGGGCCGCTCCCACGTCACCTACACCGTGACGTCAGCCATTAATGTTTGATGAAAATCATTTGTTCCGAGTGTGAAATGGTAGTCGTCAGCGTGCGGGGAGAGCTGGCCTCGCACAACGCCTCCCAAATCATTCTCCATTTTAGACGGAACAAAACTGCTATTTCCCGCACTGCACGGGGGATTTGGGGTCAAGAAACGCCACTCTTCCCACAGCACGTGGTGCCGCCCCGGCACCGAACAAACTATTTATACCCCAGTCAAGTACTGATGCCAGTGGCAGCATGGTTTATGCACGTGGAATCATCAAGCAGTTGAACAACAACATGACAGCAATCACTACAATTAAAAACATGCGGTAGAGTGCCAACTACTCGCAAAGTGACCCATTCTGGGGGAGGGCCTGGTTTTTTTCAGGACGGCCTGATTGGCACGTTCCAAGCCAGAACCTTGTTCTGTTCCTTTGGGATGTTTGAGTGTAAAGTAAAATGAGTGGAGCTGAGCTTTGCCTCGGGGTGCTGATGAAACCCACTGATGGGACTTTTGTAACTATTGATCTTTAGCAGTATAGAAGAAGAGCTGAAACCTCAGACACTGGAACAGCAAAGTCAACAGGCAGCACCGTCAGGTTTACAGTCACATTTTTGTCACAGCAGGAACTACTGTGGCCATTTTACAGTAACGTGAGCATTTCGACACACACAGAGCTGGGGATACGGCCACGATGAATCTATATCCTGCCCAAGAGAGACCACCCAAGGAGAGGTCCTCCTGGCAAACCCAGGGTCCAGGACGTGGTCACAGGTAGAACATGTAGTTCCATATGGTGATATTGCAGGTAGAAATCCCTAGCATGCCTGAGGAGCTGCTTCAAAATAAAAGTCCGACACATTCCCCAGGCTCTCGTATGGATGAGCGCTACGGCACCGAGACCTGCTAGAATAAGCCGCCCAGTTGCCTCTCAGACCTATTCAAGTTAACCTGTATACAAAAGCTATGAGTGTTTCTTCTGTTGTATGACTCATGAAGCTACCTAGGTACCAACAGGCACCACACACACACACACACACACACACACACACACACACACACACACACACACACACACACACACACACACAATGTTGACCTCAGTAATCAAAAGGAACCTTTTTTTAAATAAAAACTGACAAGCCAAAATTTTCTACAGTGTAAGGTGTTACTAATAATGTTGGGAAATGTGTAACACACACCTGGGCTTCTCCATGGTGTCCTTGCTCAGGTAGATGTACCAGTAGGTGAGGTTGAAGAAGCCAAAAGCCAGTGGGAAGAGCACACGGGCATACTGGTCGATGGGACTGGGACACGCCACCATCCTGTCGGGTGGGACGGCTGAGCCCTGCTGGAGCAAGAGAGGCTGCCATGTTTGGGGGTCATCGGAGACCGAGCCGAACCTCTTCCTCGGGCCAGCCCCGATGTTGACGTCAGACGTCGGCTAAGCCACAGGGAGGAAATGTTTGGGTGACGTTATGAAAATGTTTGGAGCCGTGTTTTTATCCTTTTAAGTGTTTATCTGGGAAAACGCTTAACAAACCTGTTGCCATGGAAAGCTTGTGGGAAAGTTGCATCCATACAGCTCTATTCTCCATTACAGGTGATGTTTAAAAACTAGGACATGCAGAATTAAGCCTGCCCACAATGACCTCTGAGGTGCAGAGGTCATACCTCTACATACATGTATAGGCCACACTTATGAACAGACACACACTGGGAGTGCCGTTGTCACCACACTGATTCAAGCTGTGTTTACACCATTTGGCAAAATTACAAAATCAAAGTAACACAAATGCGTGAAGTGTTGAGCAATGTTGCTGTTTTAAATAAAGTGTCCGTGTCTAAGGCAGCCAGCGCATGTGGGTTTTGGACCAGAACATCTGCTAAAAGGTGAGGACGGTGATGTAAATACACCCTCCCTGCTCTTCCACTCTGCTAGCATGGGACGGGGGGCGAGCACTAGACAGCAGGACCCCGATACGCAGCGCAGGTAGTCAAGATTACAGGGAGTCGTGGAGCGTAGCTCTAATGCCCAGGCTATTTTTATAACAGTAGGCGTGATCTGGCCACACGGGAGCGCCCCCTGGAGGCCCAGCATGAGAGTTCCATTAGCATACGCATGCACACCACATGCCACACCACATCTAGTCCACAACACGCAGACTTGGCCGCATAACAGACGAACGTTGCCTGTGTTCCACATACTAATCTCTCCTGGTCTTCTAAATACGTAACGTGATTGACAGGGCTCGGGCCACTCACGTGCGATGTGGGTCACAAACTGCTTCCTTAGCATATGCCAGAAGGTTTTCCCTGCCATGGTAACCTTGGGACTGCTGAATGGGGTTTGGGCCCAAATGATTATCGTGCAGCTCTCTGACAACATCTGCAGTGAGAATAGCTGTAAAGAAGAAGTGTGTATAGCCACATGCCGCACATGCGCCTGAATAATTAATGACTGCCACAGGAATCACATGGCACACGAGGGACTGGTGCGTGTGCACATGCTGCTGCAGCTCCGGCAGGCCCGTGTTCGTCAGCATGGCATGATGACCAAAAAATAAACCCCCCCCCGACCAACCTAGCTGTGCGTGCGAGGGCTTAATGGGCAGCCGGGGGCAGTGTTGTGCGGGAGTTACCGAGTCGTCCTCGTCATCGCTCCCCACGGCTACGAACTCCAGCGCAGAGCCTCCGGAGACCACGCCGCGCTTCCTCCTGTTGGTCACCAGAGTGGTGGAGTAGTTGACCGCGGCGAACTCCACCAGGGCGGAGGCCACGAAGGCGAAGCAGATGGCGATGAACCAGTCCATGGCCGTGGCGTACGAGACCTTGGGTAGAGAGGACCGGGCACTGAGGCTCAGGGTCGTCATGGTGAGGACCGTGGTGACACCTGTGCATGTAAACCAATCACAAGGGACAGATGTGAACATCACAGTGGCCACCCAATGTCTTTTTTCTGCTTTCCTAAATTATTACAATGAGCGCATATCAATGTACACGTTTCTCTTGGCCAACCACAGTAAGTGAAACCCCCGATTAGAACCTTAAACTTCACTAAACCCTGCAAAGAACAATACTGCAATACTGAGACCTCATGGAGCCATTTTATTAATGACTAAAAAACCTAGCATACACGTGTGTCCTGCCCTTTTTATTCATTTAAGCCATTTCACATGAGCCACAGCAATGTGCACTTCACATGAACTCAGTAATGAGTGCTGAACAGAGAAAGAAATACATTCTGCAACCATAGGAACAACCAGCTTAGGTTGTGCTTAATCTGTGCACATGATGTTCAATGCATTCAGAGCCATATAGTATAATAGGGGTGGCTGGCGCCCTCTGCAGGACAGGAGGACAGAGTGGAAATGATGAAGGTTTATAAGCACTGTAGTATCATATCATATCTTTATTATCTCAGACATGGCCACTGAGGTAAAGGGGATGATGATGTGATGATGTAGAGATCAAAAAGTCAACGATTGCACAGCACGCTTGTCAGACATCTACAAGTGCATTAAATCACAACTAAGCATGATCGCACAGCTAATAGCACCCAGTGGATTAATGTGGACTCTGCCTGGTTCTGTGGTGTAGACGCTCAGACTGCGTTCTGCTACCTGCCACCGTGCGTGCGGGAACCGACTCCTTGTTGATCCAGAAGGCCACCTGGGATAGCACAACCACCATGATTAGGGGGATGTATGTTTGGATCAGGTGATACCCCAGCTTCCGCTGCAGGACAAAATGGACCACCTGAACAGAGTAGCGGCCTGAAATGGAGCAGGTGGAAAAACACTCAGAAACTTCACCTAGCAGGCAGAAGGGGAGGAGCTCGGGAGACAACACATCTTCCTGTCCATAAACATACTACAGGACGTTTCCGCTTAGCAAAACAAAAGCCCAGTCCCACCAGATTTGGGAAGACTGCATTTCGTTGCCTTGTACTTGTACTGAGCAAGAGGCCGGAGTTGGAATCTTAATTTAATGGAATGTATGAATCCATCCTGCACCACTTGATGATGCAGTAAAAAATCTGAACCTGTTTGAATCTTTATCGTACTGCTCTGGGGATAATGATGATGAGCTTGAGAAGAAGGGCATCTGTGCTCGCAAGCTAACTGGGGCACAGTCCAGGCTGCCGTCTCTGGGCCTCATCCACTCTCTCTGTGTGGTTGAGTGATCTGATGGGTCCTCAGCAGGAGGTCGTTGCTCTGTGCCCGTCTATAAATCTCCATCTCTCTCCCAGACACGCTCCTCCCTCCACTCTCACAGCCCACGTCACCCTCCTACAGGTCTTTTAAAAGACAAGCGACTTTACAAATCAGCCCTGACCAGTTAAGCGTCTTAAGCTGCCTCTGGGAGCAACAGACGGCCCGCAATACGTCTGCTCTGTGACTGCTACGTCATGCGCTTTACTCAGAATAGTCTCTTATGCCACTCCTAATTGGCATCACAGAAGCACAGTCTTTATATTGGATCGAGCCATTACCTTGGAACAAAATGAGAAACAGTGTGCACCTGTATTAATCTGTAGTGTCTCACTGGACAAAGACTGTCCCATCAGATCGTACTGCAGTAAATTGGAGGACTCTGGTGGAACATCCAGAGACTTCTCCGGGCCCTTCCTCCACGTGTAAACCATCTCGCAGTCTGTGTAGGCATCTACAGGTGGGGGGCGAAGAGGCGGAGAGGTCAATGTCGAACACGGCACCATGGTGGCGGTGACGACAGAGACACGGGTACCTACAGCTTCCAAAGCGGAGCGGACAAACATGGCCATCCATGGGGAAATCCATCAGGTTCATGGGGCATTCAGCACGCACCGTCAGCCTGGAGCAGACACAAGAAACGACCCGCACAAAGGACGGTTCTCGACAGAAAAACCCGGCAAGGCAAGCAAACGTGAATGAAGTGTGTGCAAAAAAAAGCATCTGCAAACACATGGTCTCCATGTGCCTGCTGACTCTTAATTAGTTTCTTGATTATATTTTGTCCGTGGAGGCGGTCCAAGAATCCTAAAGGTACCTCATTGTGTACAACACTGTGCCATTTTGCATGATGCGAAACATCTTGTTGGGTGTGGTCATGTTGTGCGCCAAAGACTTCTTGGCATTGCGGAAAAAGGTGTCAGGGGTCCAGATCTTCTCTACCATGCGGTTGTTCAGGCGTAGCACGTCGATGGGGCCCTCAAATATCAGCCTCTCGTCCACCCACATTTGACGAAAAAACATATCCATGGTGAACTCCTGTGTGTCAGAACACAGACTGAACGTGAGGTTGGATTTTCAATTCAGGTCAAAACTCATAAAAATTACATTCTGGTGTTGGCTGAATACTTTGGGCTCCCACTTGAACAATGTGTTTTTCACACACTAAGACAACTGTGTAAGAAAATATAGAGCTATTGTGATATTGTCCACAAAATAGGTATATTTTAGGAGATAGCATCACGGCGATGTCACATTTCATCATTTCTTGCTCAGCTATGTTACACAGCTAGGTAATATTAGGTCAAAGGAAATGGAGACAGGTGAGCAAATACAATTTTTTTCGTACCATTTCAACATCCGACACGGGTCCAAAACTGGTCACAAATATGTCCGTTTTTATTTCAGTGGCAGAACCTACAGAGAGTGGCACTGACCGTTAAGTGTAATAATAGTAAAAAAAAACTCAGTGTACACTTGCCATTGGTAGACTTGTGATGACTTTTAAATACTTAATTAGCAAGGATGTTTTATCACAATTTTAGCCTCACCTCCCGATCCGGGGCGGAGCCGGTTGTCGTAACCCTCAAGAAGTCTGTCCAGGATTCGCGTAATATTTTCTGAATTTATCCGTTGGTTTCCCGTTATATTGCTGACACTGGAAGAATTGATTTTCATATCAACATTATAACTGTTTATACATGATTACCACAATAATAAATCTGTACAAATAAAATAAAATAAAAACAAAACAAACACACAAAACCTATAATTGAATCAGGCCAGATAGGGTTGGTCATGGATAGTGTAAGCTTTCAATGTTTCGACATTAGTATCGCTTGTTTCATAAAATTTCCTCTACTCACCTGATCAAAAGTAGAAATACTAAAAGAGTGTCCATTCCTATCAGTACAACTCTCACTTGCCAGTAGGTACGTAGCCTATGTACCTGGCACTGTATCGTAGGTTCAGGAGATCAGGAGATATTCACAAACTTGTGTTTTAGATGCTGTTTCTTGTTGTGCGACTTTCAGAATACGTGAACTTGTGTAAGGTGAGATCTTTTAGATCTTTAATAATCGAGTTAAGGGATTAATCCTAATTAGGAATACCCTCCCCCTACCCGAAAAAAGAAAGGTTAAAAATATTTTGAAGCACATGTATAATTAGTTGCTGATCACAATGATGTTAAGTATTTGTCATTTATATGACCCACCAAAGAGCTTACCTAGCATACTTCAAAGTCAGACATCTAGACAAGTAAATCCCACTCCGATGCATTAGGGGGCGCTGTAATCCTGCACACGCCACAGATTCTGTACGTAGAAGAGTTGACAGAGAAAAGCAAGAATGTGCATGACATGTTCTTGTCTTCGTTTATTTAATGAATTGGACTATTTTGAAATGCGTCGCCCACGTACGTAATTTACTGTTAGAATTTTACATAGCATATGCTGGTCTGCCCTGTGTGGTGTTAAGTATTAAGTAAAGTATTGGCCAGCTAAGCATGTCGGTCCATTTTGAAGAGAGAAGTGGTGTTATTCCGTGTCAAACACCGTGGGGTTCGTGGTATCAGACCATGGAGGAGATTTTCATTGAAGTTAACGTCCTTCCTGGAACATCAAGTAAAGATGTTAAATGTATTCTTGGAAGCAAACAAATAGAACTTAACGTAAGAGGAAAGCAAATATTCAAGGTAAGTTACCTAAGCTACAACTCCATAAACACAGCTAACATAACTAGTAGTATTATTTCTATGTTGTATAGTCTATATACAAGTGTATGGTATGTATACAGTCTACAATGACTGGTAAGAGTATGTGTTTCAGGAGAAAGTTACATAACGTATACCGTTACTTCTCCGCTGGTTAGTTTGCAAGTCAAATTTCCCGAGATTAAAAAAAATATGTGAATTCTAAAAGGTTTTGTATTTGAACATCTCAGGGTCAGCAGCTGACCACAAGAGATATCTTATGTAGGTAGATAGTTAGCCACGTTTGAGCTGTTACAATATATAAACAACATGAATGAAACATTGTTTTCTAAAAGGCCTCATTTTAGAGTGGTTCTCCTTCTGTAAAGTAATTTTTGGAGATACAAGATTTGTCAGACAGTGACAATACTTACCAATTAGTTTTTTTCCCCACAGGGAAAGTTATTTGGAACAACAGTGGGAGATGAGGCGACATGGACACTGGGTGAGGTTTTCCTGACCACAGGCCCTGTTGCCACACCATTGAACATAATCAACTCTTGGTGGGGGACTCGCTGAGCTAATGCAGTTCTTGTTCTGACTTTTCTTGTAATACCATGAAGAGGACAAAAAGCTGATCCGGATTATTCTGATGAAGACGAACAGGGAGGCTGGGAACTGCTGGACCTCACTGCTGGAAGACGAATACGCAGCTGATCCATGGATCCAGGACCAGATGCAGCGGAAGCTTACACTGGAGAGGTTCCAGAGAGAGGCAAGTGCTCACACCCATACGGATGCCAAGATTCTTGCCCAACACACCTATATTAGTTCAACATTAAGGACTTGATGTGTTAAGATTTTTCTGCTATCTGAGTCAGCCACTAATAGGAAGTAATGGTCTGTTTTGGTCAGTCTTCACTGGTTCAAGTTAACCAGCTATATCCATTAGGAAAATGGGCATGTGTGTCGAGAAAAGCAATCTGACCCCTATACCTTTTCTGGTTTCAGAATCCTGGATTTGATTTCAGTGGTGCAGAAATCTCTGGAAACTTCCATGGAGGGGGTCCAGATTTCTCAAATTTGAAATAACTGCACTAATTAAGAAGAACCTAAACTGACAGACATGTTGGCCTGATGTTGACTCAAGGATGCAATTCTCTCAAATGTGCGATCAAGAGACAAATCTACACCCAAATGTTCAAAACCAAATGTGTAGCTCGTCAGTGTTAAAGCCATATCCTAAATCATCACAAGGAGCCTTCATCATTTAGTTTGTCAGTGATCTACATCCTGTGCTGTCAGGGCTGATAATTTCACTTGTACAAATTGTTTATAAATCATTTAATCGAAAAAAAAAAAAAAAGTGTCCAGTGTTTTGATGACAGGTGCCAGTTTAACATTTCAATATTTTATTGAAAGGTTTAGCTTGTGTTCACAGGGTACACATTTTTAATTATTGCAGGAATTGAGTACAAATGAAAATCCATGCTTGCCATGTCCAATATTAATTTATCAATTTATAGTTTTTTGCAATCTAGACCCTGTTTAATATTTAACAGCCATCTAACAATTGCTCAAAACCTCAGTGACTATAGGCTTGTTTCAGAGAAGATGCAGTTCAGCACCAGTCACCTCAATGTTCAGAGCAATACCTTAATGGATCTGGTAAGAGAAGGAACTTCATGTAATCACCTTGGGTAGGAGTGTGCCTTAGGACAGTTCAGCAACCTAGGGTGGGAGTTAAGAGTTTTGGGCCCGATATCTTGGTTCCATTGTTTGTCTAATCACAAAACCCTTCTCCCTCCTCTTCCACATAGTGGACTGAGGACCTAGGTGGTTCTATACTTAAATTGCTTTAAACAACCAGCACAGACGATGGTGCCGATTCAAATGAACATACTGTACATGTGCGCGAGCTAGTCCAAACAGGCAGGTATGACCTGGCCTGGCTGGCCTGCTCTCAAACCTACCCGTGACTAGGAATATCCAAAGTCACAGCAGATAAAGTAAAGGTTTGTATGCTAGAAAAATGCAGGGGATTTGGGGGAGGGTTCCAGTTTTTGCAAAGCTTTTACAAGTGAAGCCTAAAACAAAACAAAAATAATCTCTGGGCAAGACGGGGCTTAAAGCCTCATTCTGAATGAGGCTCAGCCAACATCAAAGATTTAACAAGCAGATTCAGGAATGGTGGGTAGATGGGCAATCTTGTAGTAGCTGTGCTTCAGCTGCCGAGCTGTTCTACCAGAGATGATCCAGCGTAGCCGCTGATTGTGGGGCTTCAAGCACTTGGTGGTAGAATATTCAGCCAGACACTTGGCAACAAGCTCCCGCACACCAACCAAGTCTCCGTCTTTAATCTGAAATAAGAATGCATGCAAGATTTAGTAATCTTTCTAGTTTAATGAAAACTTAAGCACTACCATTTTGTTCCAAACAGTGGAATTAAAGTAATGGCCTAACTGGTCCCCTTTCTGGAATTTTCCATGAACATGCATTATGCAGTTGGTTATGCAACAGCCATGAGCAACTCAAAAGAAAATAGAAACTACACTATGGCTAAAAAAATTAGCTGATCAATCATTAGTCCTTGCAGTACTGATCTCAGAACACTGCATGAGGCCTTTAACAAATTACACGACTATAAGTTTCAGCAAACACGCAAACAATATTGGCCCTTTTAAATCAATGCAAATACCTTTACCCCTTTGACCCTTTAACACCAACTCTTCAGTAATCCACCATGTTCATATAAAGACTCAGAAAAGTCTCCAAATGTTGGAATATTTATTCCCAAATTACAGCAGGTCAGATCAGTGCCAACACCAAGTACAGTGGTTGGTCCATACAGTGCGGTGCCAGAACTTACAGAAAGCTGCTCCTGTAGGTCTCGCATGGCCTCTCTGGCGGCTCCAGTCGACTCAAACCCATGATGTTCCTCAACTTCAAGGGCCAGCAGAGCCAGGCCTAGCAAGGAAGGCTGATGCAGACAGACATTTATTAAAAACCCAGAATTGCAACAACTAGCACAAACAGCACTGTGAAAATGTACTACAGAGCCACAATGGAAACTGATCCATGGCCAAAAAGGTAGAGGAAAGAAGCGGCTCACCCTTAATTTCGTGAATGTAAAGGAGCAGTGGCACGCCTTTAGCTGAGCCTCTAGCCTCTCCATGCTCTTCATCTTCTTACTGAAACGATGCCCCAAAATATAGTAATTAAAGTGTATTGACTATGCACCATATTGAGTACTAATCCAAAGCTTTTGGTCCACATAAATGATCCATTTGTAATGAGAAGTGCACTAAAGGTTTAACATTCATGATGGTCACCTGTCAGCATCCATCTTCTCAAGAACGTGGCAGTGAAACAGCCTGAGGAACTGCAGTGCAGTGGGCGCTCGGACCATCCAGAAGAGTTTCTGTAGAACAATCTTCTCCATCCTCATCATGTCGGATACTGTGAAGCGGTTCTGGCTGATCCTGATCAGGTCGTTTGCCAGAGGGACGTTCTTCTCTTCTTCCGAGGCCTTCACAGCAATGTAGAAGCAGCACAGGCTGACACAGGACAGGTGCTTGGGCTGTATCTGGAAACAAGAGAAGGCTGACTGAAGTCTTACGAGACATGCCAGCAAAGCTCTGGTACTTGCATTTCAATCTGGGACAAATTTATTGCAGCAGATTTGAAACAGACTGGTCAGGAAATGGTCAGGTTTAAGTGGGATAGTCCAACCGCCAAAACATTCCAAACCATGCAGAGACAAGGCAAACATGTTTGTGAGACTTGGCTCATCTTAACTGGATGACATTTTAATAGCCTATATTCCTTTGTAATACAGATAGTGGCAACATACTCAAATGGACCCTTTAATGTAGAAATTATTTTATCTGCTTTGTTAAGTGCTAATGAGCATTCTGGCCTCCCTTGAATGTTCATAATGAATTCTGTGGGTGTTCTGGTCAACCAAGATGAACCATACCATTAGTGCTTCATGCAAGTATCACAGACCATAACTCCTACCTTCACCACAGCAATAAAACGGTCCAGAAGGCTGACAGCAAGGGAAAACGTCTCAGCGGTGAAACCGAAGAAGCGGGCCAGAGAGAGCAGATCTTTTACGGCAAAATCCCTCAACTTGACAGTCATTCTCAGGCCGTTATCGTGAGAGGACTCGATGATACGGAGGCCGCAAAGATTAGGCTGATACCGGACCTCCTGCTCCAAAAGGGCCTTGAGCTGGGCCTCAAAAGGCAAAGCTTCAGTTCCGTTTACCTTGTCAATCATCTAGGGGAGAAAAAAGGAAAACAAGTTAAATAGTTATAAATACAATAAACACAACATGTACAACTGAACTTCAAAACAACAAATTTTCGCGTGTGCGTCTTATTCATGATTTTGTAAAGTAATTCATGAGACGGTCGTGTGGGCGGACATGTCCGGGCATGTCGATGACCTGCGCGACGAACACGGAGCCAGGCAGCTCCCTACAACGCTGGACAAATAGTTAAATAACCTAAATATAGTTCGTAAAACACCGAAGGAGCGCTGTTAAAAACTTATATTCATTGACTTCTAAAGCCCAAGGAAGTCCCCACAGCTAAGTTAGTCATGTCGAGGCATGTTTTTGTACTGGAGGAACGACCTTATCTACTCGGGAGCAAATTGTTAGCTGGCTAGCCAGAGCTACACTTCATTCACACAGAAAACAGGTCTACATTAATACGTCTAATTAACTTTTAATCATCTTTTAAGCTAATTAAATGTACATGAACGTAAAAGTATAGTTAGCGAGGTAGCTAAGGCACACGTTACGTTATCCATAACGTTAGCCAGCTACGGTTCTGTAATAACTGATCACTTACACACACTCGAAGACCATTTTTGATAAATCAAATAAGCTGTAACGACTACAAACAAACCAGCACTAGACCCCAAATTTCAACCTGCCAGCTAACAAAAAGTCCGATTAATGTTCTAGAGATTGATACGTACCTTTAAGTGAGTTAGGCTTAATTAGTAGCTAGAAAATAAAATAATATAGTACCTAAATGCTGCGAGGGGGAAAGAAAACTACAAGAAAAGCTTAAAAAGAAATTAACCCAAGTACGTATGTAGGTTTAAAGCAAGTGTAACACGTCCGCCCTGCACACCCCTAACCCTTGGCGTGCAATGGCGCAGACTCATGTTCTGCCTTATATACTGAGAGAGATCTCTGCCCAAACATAGGCGGGCTTAGCCGGGCAGAGGCGAGAGGGCGGCCCGCCTGTGCGCGGTCTCACTGGAGGAGAGTGTGCTGACGGCTCCACATACACCGCCCCTCGCCGCTCAGCTCATGTGTGGGCCTCGGCAAGAATAAAAGTCTCCTTTTTGTGTGTGAAACCAGCAAATAACGCGTGTGCTGCTCACTGTGGAGCGACACCATACATATAATATACATATTATAACAATACATGCTCAAGGTTTTATAATTGGGACATGGCTGTGAGAACGTTAGATTGATCTCCACTAAGATGTGAAGTGTGGTCTGTTTTATAGGTATGTTAATTACTCTGATGGATAGTTTTCGAGTTTTCTGCTTTATTCATTTTATTTTATGGAAAAAAAATGCAAAAATAAAAGTAACGTAGGCTTGCAAAATTGTTTTTCTTATATTAGGGCTAAGTAAAACCTAACTCGTAGCAAAATAGTTTTAGAATTGTTAAATTAACACACCGAACATTTCTCATATTTACAAAATTGTCTCGGAACTCTACTGGTTAGAACACAAACCTTTTGACCGTTCGGTTAGCCAATTATCTGTTGGGCTCAGTTTCCAAGCAACAACAAACTGTTTTCCCCGAGGATTTCAGTCTCCGCGTGCTTCGGCGAGTCAGCTGCTGTCAGTGGAACATCGCAATGCATGTTATTTATTTATTTCTGTATTTATTAAAAACAGTGTTTGTTTTTATTATACACCCACACCTGAATTGTGAATTAGACACATATAATGCATACATCTTTAGAATTATATTTTATTAAAGGAAACCATCCCAAATCAAAATTAAATAGTGGCAGTCACTTTGAATGCTAATTTCCAAGAGCAGGCCTTATTACCAAAGTAGCTACTACTACAGACCTGTTGTTGAAGAGAATGTTTAAAATGACATATTGTTCATATTGAATGTTAAAACGTGAGGATTCAACTAAGGATAATTAGTCAACATCAGAAAGCAACTTCTGGAGAAAGTCAAGATGCAACCCGTGGTAGACAGTCAACACCACCGTTTCCAAGCTGTAGCACCACTTTGTGGTCGGCAGTAAATATCGATGTTTCCCAGGGATTGTAACTCATACTATAAATTAATAATAGCATTACTCATAAAACACCACACACACACACACACACACACACACACACACACACACACACACACACACACACACACACACACACACACACACACACACACACACACACACACGAGCTATTTCTACTCACATCTGTCAGTTATATATGAACACAGCTCATTTGAATATGTTTTGACATTATACAAATTAAATGATTAAAAGCAGTTTTATTCATTTTCCCTAAGACTTATATTTTCTGTAAGCAAGTGTTAACTAGTTAGACCATAAACTCACATTTACTGCCAGACAATACGTCAGTAAATGTTTGTTATATATAACAAGCAAATGAATAGTACTCCAATCAAGTCAGGAAAACCCAGATCCTAATTCAGACTCCGTCCTGCAGTTAAGGAGCATTCTGACGGCAGAGTAAAGAAGCTAAAAATAAGGAAAGACAGGCAGACAGAAAAAACAGAGACGGAATTAGAGGACACACAGACAATAAACTCCATTGTACCCACAATACTTTGCTGCAGCTGCTCATCTTGAAAACATTTACATTAAGAGAATGGAAAACTGAAAACACATTCTCTCTTATTCTGGAACCTTCTGAGTGATGCCATGGTTTACAGTACAGATACATCTTAGTTTTCTGAACTATAGTCTAAGACCTGTCACATTGCCAAACCCAGGGAACCATGCAGAAGTGTAATCTGTGATTCTAGACATTTCCAGATCTTTCCATGCATACTGCGATGGAGAAAAAAAACTACTTAAATTGGAATTACTCACTTGTTTCCTAAAAATGAAATAAACGTTCTTTAATCAAATAACAAGTCACTCATATACTTATACATGAAATGATATAGGTTGACTCCTGCCCTTTAAACTCTAAAGCTCCTTGCTGTATTAGGTTTTTTGAATTTGTGAAATTGGTTAGAAACATGTCCAGCTGCACAGTATCTAGGTCAAAGCCAGCAAACAAACTGCTAAAATATTTAGAAAGTTAACCATGCACAAATGTATCATGGACTTATGAACTATGTTGCTGATAGTTCTGCATTTGATGGCAAACTGAACCGCATCGGATCACATCCTTTAATCACATCACACAGAATTAAGTGATTAAAAGCAGTTTATTTTAATTTATAGCAGTTTAATTGGAATTATCCTGGTCTGGCTTTGATAGTACTGTCACATGTAATCAGCACTGTCTACATTCCACTACCATATTAAGGTTTAACATACAGGTTCTAAAATAACTACTAATAAAGGTTCTAAAATAACTACTTATGCTGTTAATGTAGTCTCTTAAGATGATTCCAGAAAAACACTGGCTCAGTGATGTAGTCCTTTAGTCACCACAGACCTGGCCGGGATGGTAACGTAGTCTGTGGTGAAAGGGGGCATCTGCCCAGGCCTGTCTGTTGCATTACTGATGAAAAGATGGTCCAGAAAAGCTGATCCAGTTCAAGGTGGGAACTTAGAGGATGGCTAAAAGCTCAGCTTAAGTGTATGGCCAAATAACAACTCAAACATAAAGAGAAATTAAGATAACATGACATAGTGACTGATGTGGACAACATATCAGTACAACTGTACAGCAGGGACTGGACATTCTTGAGTAAATGTGTAAAAAATTTGTAAATGTGCCATATATACATATATTGTCCTCTGCTTTTAACCCTTCTCTGCAGTTAGAACACACACACACACACACTAGTGATTACTAGGGGGCTGTGGATCACACGTGCCCAGAGCGATGGGCAGCCCTAGCCCGGTGCCTGGGGAGCAGTTGGGGTTAGGTGCCTTGCTCAAGGGCACCTCAGTCATGGCCTCAGGTCTGGGAATTGAACCCACAACCCTCCGGTCACAAGACCAGTTCCCTACCACCAGGGGACTAGTTTGGACATGAGTTTGGACATGGCTGGACGTTATATCTAAATGAGATCTGCTGCTACATGAAACACTGTGTAGTAATGGTTTAGCAATGGTGCAGGTCCTTGGCAGTAATACAGTACCCACCAGTACCAAAACTAATTCAGGTCTTTGGAAATACAGCTGTCATTTTTTAAAATTTGAGTGCTGTATTTGTATTAATTGTCCAGTAGAGGGCGCCATACACCAGAAACAAAGAACTACTGAGGTTAAATGGGGTTTCCTGTACACAGAGAGTCCCACGTGCAGCCACTCTGTGCTTTAAGCTACACAGAATACCTGGAGTGATGTCCTGCCCGTCCTTGCTCCCTCCGCCCTACACTCACCACTGGCTCTGAAACCTGACCTGACACAACAATGGGACAGCAGGAGCTGTGTCCCCTGCACCCACGCATCACTTAGAGCGCAGGACGGTGGCACAGTACAGTGTCAGGGTACAATGTGCTGGTGTGTGTCTCGCTCTGTGGCCATCACTGTGCCAGGGTGCACAAGGCAGTGGTGTGGTAGTGGCTACGTTAGGGTGGGAGTGGTGTAAGTCTCACATACATGCACAGATTCACCCACCTACAAGCACACACACACACACACACACACACACACACACACACACACACACACACACACACACACACACACACACACACACACACAGACTCACACACAAAGACCATGGACACTAAGACTCAGATACACACATCCACAACAGAGAGGCAGACAGAGCGTGACACAGGCAGGGAGGGACATTAAGGGACATCTCACTTCTTCTTGTCTTTGTCCTTCTTGACAGGCAGCGTGAGGGAACTCTGCAGGGTGTGGAACTGCAGAGTGCCGGCCGTGGCCTTCCTCGCACTGAAGGAGATCATCTCCTCCTCCAGCTCCTGACACCTCTCCTCCAGACTTCTCTTCTCATCCTGATGCCTGCGCTTTAGCAGCTCGAATCGCTCGTGCAGCTGCACACACACACACACACACACACACAAAGACAGAGAAACACTCCTCTTCATTCAAAGTCATAAACACTAGAATGCACTCAAGGGCACAGTCCTCATCACTTCAGTTATTTTACTCTCTCTCTCTCTCTCTCTCTCACATACACACACACACACACACACACACACACACACACACACACACACTGGAGCCCTCTCCTTTTCACTAGACTTAGAACAAGATACTAGTCTCTGGTGCTCTAGAGAATCTTGCATACACACATGCACATTTACTTTGTCTTAATTTATGCGGCCTGGCCTCCAGCCACTTCTGACCTCTGACCTCTCTCTCTCTTTCCTTCAGCTCAGCCTCGGTGTCCTTCACCCTGCTGACAAACGTTTGCCGCATGGCCTCCTCTCTGTGCTGGAGTTCGGAGAGGAGCTCCCTCCTCTTCGTCATGTAGGTGTCCTGCAGACTGAGGGGGACACGAGACACAGCGAGAGACTCAGATGGACACTGGACATTCTCTTCAGTTCCTCTGGCCAGTGCAATTAGACACAGGACTCAACCCAATAACTGCATAATGGAACTGTATTCAAGCAAAGCGGTGTTAGCCCAGTGGACAGGAGTGGCAGATGGAAACGGTTCTGGATGTTGCGAGCCGGCTGCGCCACCTGAACGTCTGGCCGTCTGGGCCGGTGTCTCGGAAGCCCAGGGTCTCCAGCCTGCAGCGGCGGTACAGCTCGTAGTGGCGTGTGTGGGTCTGCTCCCGCAGGTCCTCCATGTTCACACGCACCAGCATCTCACGCAGCTTCACAAAGTCACAGTGACTCTCATTCTCCACTGCGCTCGCACACACGCACACACAAAAAAGTGGTTAGCATATTACAGTCCTTTTGCACCATTCTCAGTGTTTGTTCTACCCAAGACTTCAACACACACCTGAGCCTCATGTGCCTAATTTAAAAAAGCACTCATTTTTAATTCAGTTAATTGAATTAATATAAAAGTTCTCATGGTTGTGGTGTAGTTCACATAACACTACAACATTACTCAGAATGGTGCACAAATTAGGTCTTTTTATGCAATTAGCATTACTGCATTTTACTTGACCTGTCTTGAGTGTTGTCTGTGGATAGAACATATGGCTGTTTAGTGCTTCTCAAGCTGGAATGGTAGTAAATACCCACCGTGCACCGTTCCCCACGGGTACTGCCTAGCTCGCACAAGCTTGTTTTCAATTTTAACCTCCTCACTGCTGCCCACCACCGCGAACGGCAAATGTGCCTGGAACACACCGCCACAGACTCAACAGTGCCACCTGCTGGTCTTTATGAAATTCACACTATTGCACATTTTGAAATCAAGCACTCAGCTCATCATCCAGATCTACTTATTTGTTGCTGCATAGAGAACAACAATATTCTTACTATTATATGCTGCCATGTGTGTGCACAATTGATCAAAGGTCAAAGAAGCATTTCCTTTACAATGTACAATGAGTTTGACTCACATTCATGGAAGAGTTGATTTCTGTAACTGCTTCATCATCTGTGGGAAACTGGTAAATCTGAATGCCGTTGTTGACTAGTTCACTCATGATTTTAGTCTTAAACTTATGAAGATCACACCTGGAGATTGTATCTGCCTTTGCAATAATGGGTATAATGTTCACCTATCAGAAAAAAATCCAGGAGAGAATCAGGAGTTTTTATTAATACACATATTAACACAAAGCACCGTGGAGCTGCACTTTTAAAACATGTAAAGTATATTAAAGGATGGAAGGCACATCTAGGCCAACATTACCTTGGTGTCGAGCTTCTTCATGGTGAGGAGGTCGAGGGATTTGAGAGAATGTCCCGTCGGGGTGATGAAGAAGAGGCAGACATGGATCCGTGTGTCAGAGTAGTCATGGAGGGACCGTTTAATCTTCAGCTCCTCTTGGAGGAAGTTTTCAAACTGGTTATCAATGTAGTCCTCAATGGGTTTATAGCTAAAAACAAATAATCACTCAATTACATTTATATTATCTATCTGTTGCATCGTTTGCTGATATCTCAGAGGCTGTTATACACATAGCACCAGGTTAACAGTCCTGACCTCAAATAGAAGCCGCCCACTTTCACATGAAGAATCACTCCCTTAAGAACTCAACTTCATTTGATTCTGTGTTATGGTTTAAACCACCATCTCTTTGAAATGTTGGGAGTGATACATTAGTGTGATGGCAGTGTGTGAAGGGGTCTCAGTGGAGAAGACCAACTGACCTGGCTTCATCACAACACCACTCAAGCACACGGCCCAGAGAAACCGACCGCTCACTCGCCCCTACCTCTCCTCTTTATTGACCTGGTCCCCGAAGCCCACCGTGTCCACAATGGTCAGCCTCAGGGCCACGTTGCTCTCCCGCAGGTCATAGGCCCTGGAGCGTAGATGCACGACATTCTGATAGTGGCTGGCCTCCTCCTTCTCAAATGTTGTACTGAAGAGGGTGTTCATTAACGTGGACTTCCCAATCCCTGTTTCACCTGTGGAGAAACCCAGCACGTCTGCCTACGAAACTGCCAATTATTGTTCATGTTAAAAATCATGGCAGCAAAGCGGGAAGTGGGAGGCCTTCACTCACCTACACAAAGCACATTGAAGCTGAACCCCTGGGACACTGATTTGCTGACCAGCTGGTCTGGAAGGCTGTCGAAACCGACATGACCTCCAAGAGTCAGAGTCCTCTGTTCTTCACTCTTAGTGGCAAGAATAATGAAGGAGCCAATTTACACTAAAACCTTTAGCAAAATCTACCACTCTTATCCCAGACAAGCATTTTCAAGACATGGTGTCAAAGGCTGACCTCAAATGACCATCCTTGTTATTAATTTATTTTTATTTTTATCAAAAAATTTTTATCAAAATTTTATTAATTAATTCAACTTTTACCTATTTATTTCAATTTTCATTTTAATTATCTTTTAGTAGATTTTTCCTCTTTTAATTCATTTTTAAATATTTTATTTCTTTACAATTTAAGCAAACTATATTTAACTTTATTGTAAATAAATTGGTTTTGTTGTATTTTCTTTTTCATTTGTTGTTATGGTAACCTTCCCAAGGTGGTAATGTAAGCTTTATTGGTAATGTAAGCTTCTATGTATATCCAAAACTGCAATTGTGTATGAAAAGTGCTATCCACACCTGCCTTGTCTAACCTTAGTTACCAGCAGTGACTTTAGAGTTGGCCTGGCCTTTCTGGTTCTTATGAAGGTTTGCTACAAATCTTAGCACACCAGCAAACTCTGTATGGATCTTAGCATGGGCCTATTTTACAGCTCTGGGGGACTCCAGCAGTGTGGCTTCTGTAGCACTAATCCTAATCTTCACACGATTCTTTACTTTATTCTGTAAAATATTTTTGCAGAATAAGTCTAAAAAGAACTTTATTCTTTTTAGAAGCCAGGAGGCATCAACACAAATGACTTTGACTGCAGATAATGTCAGGATCACTGAAATCACAGCTGCATGAAGCATTTTCCCATCACAGCACACTGACCAGTCATCTCCGCCAAAAGAGCAACATCTTTATGATCTTCATGAAAGCAGACAGGAAGTTAATGGGGGGCTGGAGTGTAAAGAGCTTGGAATGGTCAAGCGCTCAACGTTGGAGCTCTGAAGGACACACTGGTGTGTTGAGGCTAGCTGCAGCTCCCCCAGGGCGTATTGGGTTGGCAGAGTTCACATGCATGGCAGACACCCCCAGCACAACCAGCAGCACACTGTGGCATTCCATAGAAACACAAGAGAGAGTTTCACATGGCACGCAGTTGCCTGTTCCACTGCCCCACAGCTTAAACACAAACACAATGGACATAAAAGCCTCTTTGCATAGCCCACAGTTCTACTGCCCTTGCCTGGTGAAAAAGAAGCCCATCAATCACCCTGTCCTTTTGCAAGAAGGAATGTTACTACCATGTCATCAAAAGGCCATGGCAACCATGTAGTCAATGGCAATGGGTTATATTATAAACATGTAAATTATACAATTATGTCTACATATAAAACAGTAAATAGCATACAGTTATGAAATAGCCATCCTTGATGGTTAATAAATTAACACTGAGAGCACAAAACCATAATTGGAGTGCATGATGACTTTAGCACAGCTACTGAATCAGCTGATGCTCACTCAGATGACCTCGACGTTCCATTAACCCCAGGTACATCAACGTTCCATTAACCCCAGCTACGTCCTATGATGTCACTCTCTCATGTGCCTTCAGCATCGCCTGTTATAAATTACATTTAAAATTTTATCTAAATAAAGTTAAATTACATTTGAATCAACAGAAAAAAGAAATACACCCAGAACAGGATGGATTACAAACACTACACGTATAAGACGTTAATGGATTAAAATAACAGGAGCAGAATACTCTTTTTACCGTAACGTGCACTTACTAGACTCATAAAATAATCTTAAATCTACTCTAAAACGTGCGGTATGTCGGATACACATGTGACTAACACAAAATAGATTAAATAAAACTGAATGACCACTTACAGTGTATATGTCTGCATCTGCAGCTGCCATGACATGTGTGAGACAGGGTGTGATTTGATCCTGACAGTTCCGCTCAAACGAAGCGCACTATTTCGTAAATCCTGCTACTTGACGGAAACGCCCCCTTCGAATTAAAATGCAGCTCGCGCTCCTTAATGCCAGCGCGAGCGCTGGGCTCTCGTTGACTTTCCGCCGGACCATAGATCGTATTTCATGGAGCAAGCCTGGTTATTACAGTTTTTCTTTAAAATGCTGTTGAAATTAATCGTTTGACAATTATAAACGATTGTAATCATTAAAGTATATACGTAGGACAGTTATTAGTAGAGATTTGTTGGGATTTGTTCACTAGGCAGGACCAGAGAAAACGTACATATAACCGTACAAATACAGCAGACCAGGTCAATATCTTTTCCCGCCTTCAATTGATGATCTAGTAATCCTGTCACGGGTGAATTATATCTGACTATCTAAAGAATGAGTCGGTGTTAAGGGTAGTGTTCAGTACTCGGAATACAGACGGATAGAGAGATCTTGATAGACTGATTTTGGTGAATAGAGTGGATTCTGTCATTTGTTTCACATTGCATTATCTCAGTGTTTTCAGTCTGAAATCCCTTTCAGCCTCGCTCCTTCGTGTACATTAAAGACGGTAAACACGTCAAATATCAAATTAAACCACTAGGCGTCTCACCTCGCTGTATAATAGATCGCACGCTTCCATTTGGTGAAGCTTATAAAGTTCAAGGTTGCTTTATCATCAGACAGCAAGTTCATACTCGAAAGCAAGGTCAATAAAATATACAATGTGGTCTGTCAAAAAAATGATAGTAAATAAAGTTTTTCATAGATAACATACAAAACGGCCAAACAGTGAAGTGACATTGAAACAAGGGTGATAAGGTTCCTTTTTCTAGAGCCAGTGGGTAGATTAGCCTCTGCATTTTCTACCTACTATAATCAGAACAATTTATATTTAACAAGGAAACACTGTTATCTAACAGTGGGTCGTCTGTTCCAGGCACAAGAGAAATGGTTTGATTTTAATGAATCCTCTTGAGTTTGTAGAAAACATCTCCCAGTGAAAGTTGATTTGTAGATCAAATCTTAGGTCAGGAATAACACCTAGCCCACATGTTTGACTTTCACTTTGATGTCCTCTGACAATGCTCCTATGTTTCCCACCAGATTTCCAGTAAATATTAAGGTGAACCAAAATAATTATGGTAGTTTTACTTGAGGATAAAAGGACTGTTGTTATTATTACCCCCTACATGGTTGAAATACCTCAAATCTCAAAAATAATAGCATGGATTGAATTATGATCTGTGTAATTATTGTACTATAACAGTTACAACGGTAACGTTAACAAGGAAATCAGAAACAAATTTAATTTTTTTAGCATTCTTTATTTCTTCCAGGTAAACTACACTTTACAACGTCCCAATTAAATGTAAAAATAACAGCACCATTCAGAAAATACCCTTCTCAAAAAATCTGACGATTTTCACTTATGTAAACTGCAATTATAGCAATTTATTATGAATGTTTTTGCATCTCTCTGGGCAGTCTATTGTGCTGATGTGTAATTTGAACAGGCTGATGAACAACGTCTAACTACGTGGGTTTTTTTGTTGTTATTGTTGTTCTGTAATATGCTTATCTTTGAATATTGATCACGAAATCCACAGTTACAAAAAGAACAAAACAAATTGCATTTATTCAAAGTAACATAAAAACAGAGGCACACAAAAACCCAGTGTACTTTTTCTTGTCAGTTGGATGCAGCAACTCAAATGTTTTCAATTCACATTTGCTGAGACGTTTCCTCTAGTTCTCGTCTAGGCTGAATGTGTACAGCTCCAGGGTGAAAACACACCACTAACCATTTCAGTGGGAGTTAATTCATCATTCGGTTCAACAAATTTTTCACTTTCAGAAAATTCCTATGTAAGACTTAATGTTTTCATTCAGATTAAAAGCACATTAGAGCAGAGTGTAACACTGCATTCAACAGAAACTAAAACCAACATTTCAACTTGATTCACGTTGATAAACTGCCCAGGCTACATTCATGGATTGGCCCAGAACAGGCTAACGGTCCTGTAGTGCCGCCCCTGTGGCTATCTAATCACGGGCAGAGAGAGGTATCAAAGCACAAACTTCACACATGCTATATATGAAATCACAGATACTGACAGAAGTACAAGTAAACCTGAACACCTGATGACACATAAGAAAGAAAAACACAAACTCAATCAAATGGAACGATCATAAAAATGAACACTGCAACAAAATCATTCATACATAGATACAGCTTGTAAAACACTAGGGATAGGTTACAAAACAAAGGCCCATGTAGAACTGAACCAAAGTGAAAGTCTTGACACTAGCAGCAAATAAAACCCACTTCAACAGAAGTCTATATACCAATATAACATTTTAGCCAAGTTTAACGCTGGTGAAACAGTACACTAGTATAACAATATACTAGTATAACACTATAGTAGTTTTGATTATACTAGTCTGCTGAGAGTACTGTTGTAGTAATTTTAGGATTTGAGTGTGAGGAGAGAGGAGAGAAAGAGCAAAGAATGGCCGTACTTAGTCATTAACTATTAACCATCACAGCTAAGCTTGTCTGGAACCATAGTGCTGTAGCTGAGGTAATAATTCATGCTTTACAACACACTTCTCACTGGACCTCATCAGCCTTTTGCTAACACAAGTCTTTATTTCATACCAAGTTTCACAATATGGCAAATCAGAAAAAAAGACCAGGTGAACTTAAACCCCCAAAACACAGTTAGGGAGGTTCAATAAAACAGTGTTAGGGGGTTTCATTAAAACACAGTAAACAAATGCAAAAACAAACAAAACCCATTGGTGAAGTCCATGGTTTAGCCCTGGTTTGACAGAGCAGCAAGCTATCAGCGATTATCACTTACTCTGCTGGTTGAACGGACTTTGTCACACTCAATGGGGACATGGGGGACCTGACCTGACGCTAACAAAGCAGTTTGTTCATGCACGCTGGGCAAGCAAAGTGATAGGTACATAGTTTGTAATTAAAATACTGAGGACAACATATTCTGCTCTGTAAGCTGGACTCTCTAAGGTGCAGTTTATGTGTTTCATAAAAGTCTATTTTGTAATGAAGAAATAATTTAATTTTTTTCAGCATTTAAAATCCGTTGCACTGTTCTTATATAGAGGTCTCATGATTAAAGGTCATTAAAGGTACACTAAGGATTAGTCTTGCCATATGAGTTGTAAATCATTCATTATTGCCTATATTACATGTATGGAGATATTCCCTGGGCTCTGAGGTGACTACTTTGTGTTATCCAAGTACAGTGCAAAGTGGGGAAGGCGTTTCCCTGTTTTAATGACACACCAGATCCTTCACAATACTCCAGACTACAGCACCAATGAAAGGTCTGTGCATCTATAACACCATTTAATCTCGTTCTGAACACAAATGGTATATAATGAGTGGAATTAAATGCTCATATTGAAACAGAAACATGTTTCACATATTTAAAAAAAAAATTAATGACTTCAGTGTGGCAAACGGATAAATCTTCTTTGGAGAATCTCCACATTTATTTATTTAGTTTACATATGTTTACATTCCATAAAAATCACCTTTCTGTGTTCTTTTCTAGCTTGTGATCAATCAATATAATCTAACAGAATCTATACACATTCACAGTTAAATTTGATGGTGTTGTATTCACTGAGAATTCATTCATCACAGATTTTACCACGTAGCAATTCCCACAAAATATTTATTTTTCTCAACATATTGCCAAGATAAACAAAAAAATCCTGCTTAATGTACCTTGAAAGTTAAGCTGAAATATTTGGCAGTTTCTGTCAAGAGCAGCCTTAACATACGCACTACCACTGACCACTAGTTACAGCTATCCTGTGAAAAACAGTAAGAGAACAAACAGGACCACTGTCTGCCATCTTGGTTCCTCCCTCAACACTGACTCTGAATGGTATGAAATGTCATTGTTTGGCAACAAAATGCAGCCAATGACTGCAAATGAGCTGCCAGACGTACTAAACCCAAAAAGATATTTAAGATCATGTTAAACAGTTTAATTACTTTTTATTTGCACAAAGATGACACCTTCCTTGAAATTAAGAAGGAATGTGATTCCCCTGTAGAATTCCAACAGAAATTCTGCCCTTGAAACTCAGATCCCTTGTTTCATTTAAAAACAAAATTTATAGACAGCCAAAGCAACAATAATTGTAAATTTCCAATTACTAATGGACCACACTTGCATTCAACCAATTACATATACGTACTAGGTGGGAGAAACAAACTAAACCAAAGGAGCACCCTTTAGACAAGTCTTTTCCTAACACTAGAGACCTGCAATTTTTTATTATAAACCCGACAGTCACTAGGAATACAAAAACGTGGGGAATGTCCTCGAGGTGAGACGGAGGAACTTAACTTTGGCACAGGGAGGGTGGCCCTGGAGGTCACGCTGAGGTCGCGAGCTGTGGCAGTACCATGGGCGCCCGTCCTTCCTCTCAGAGTCCTTTGTTGAAGTAGACCCGCTCCACGCCCGGGTGGCTCGCCCGGATCTTCTCTTGCAGTTCTGGCTCCAGGCGAGTCAGCGCCATGGAGCTGTGGACAGGTGAGCACAGGGACACGTCAAGAACGCCAGGAACGACGACGCTCACAGCAAAAGGTTACGGGTTCAAAGCCAACCACAGCTGGCCACGAGACGTTTTGACTTAAAAGCTGGCCATAGATTGTATCGTCTTAACCTTTTAAGTGAGATCAGTAAAGCCCAACTGAATTGTGGGACACCGAAGGTGACGACCTTGTTTAAACTCTATTTGAAGTATTAGGGGTGTTGAGCTGAAGTGATATGATTCTCTGCACATCAGGTCTAAACTACAGCCCAGCCTCACGTTTTCATGCTTCACTGTGCAATCTCCATTTTGGAGTTTTAAGTACGAAATGCTGAGTACAAAGTTTTCTCACCTCTTCTGTGGGAAGAGTGCGCAGCACAAAGGAGTGGCAAACACCAGGCTGAGAGGACAAAAACATTTACAAAGGATGTCACAAACATCACAATTTTTCACAGAATGGCTTTTCAAAACACTGTAAATAGGCAGTTATTACGCCGCCAATCTATCTTTGGCAACTCACCAAAATCCCACCAAGCCAACCTGAATAGGCGCACTCATCCATGGGAACCTCTGCAACCATGAGAAAAAAAGAAATCAACGTTGGCCCTCACTGAGCATGCTCGGTTTGGTCTGCTGTGAACTATTATGGACAGTTATGAATGCTGCTAATGCAAAAAAAGGACTTAATACCTTAAGAAATGCCTTCTTCTCCAGCGAGTTCATTAAAAATGGTGGAATTGCTAGAAGAAAAGAAAAAATAATTACACAAGGCTTTAACAAGTTTCTGTCTTTATCAGTTTTACTTTAATGCATTACACACAATTCCAGCATTACTCAAAGCCAGCACACACTCTTCAGTGTGCTCCTCTTGTTTAGGTGTTTACTCTGAACCTGCCTGGGTGACTGGTCCCTTTAACACAGGTGCTCCTTCAGTGTTATTTTAGTCTCTGCTTAGGTTTACTCACCAGATACAGTTCACAAAGAACCTGTTAGCTGAAGAGATGAATCAGGCATGTTATAGCGGGGAGGCCGCTGATCTGTTCCCAAAGGCAAGGAACCACCACTGAGCCCCACTCCTGAACCCCACCACTGAACCCCACTCCTGAACCCCACCCCTGAACCCCACCACTGAACCCCACTCCTGAACCCCACCACTGAACCCCACCCCTGAACCCCACTCCTGAACCCCACCACTGAACCCCACTCCTGAACCCCACCACTGAACCCCACCCCTGAACCCCACCACTGAACCCCACTCCTGAACCCCACCACTGAATCCCACCACTGAACCCCACTACTGAACCCCACCACTGAACCCCACTCCTGAACCCCACCAGTGAACCCAAGTTTTAAAAAGGTGTAATAAGCATGAAGACGCACCCATTCCTGGGGAGGCCATAAGGATTCTTGAGATCACCACTTGGGAGATGGCCTGCTGTGCTGCCCTGGTCGACTCCCCTAACCGGTTATCATTCTCGTCCGTCACTGGGATGCCGAACTTCAGCTCCCTGAACATCACAGGTGAAAACTCAGTGTCCCTTCATGTACGGACGACCACAAATGCTATAGAAGAATGCTGAAAGGGTGGAGTCAACTACAAAACAGTGCCACATCCCTCAGAGACCAAAAGCAACCTTTGACGAGCGGCACGGGTTGAATTTTGTTGTTTGATACATTTGACATTTTACCTTTGCCTCATCAGTGGAATGTTGATACAGTTTGCAGCAGCCACAGCAGCAAATGGTACAAAGCGTCCAATCAGAGGGGAGACGTGCTGGGGAGGGGGCAGCAGGACAGAATTACCCCGCACATCAGAAACAGGACCCTCTGTAATTATCTCTCAGCCATTAAAGTTTCACTAGGCTTTAATTGTAAAACATGGTAATGTGTGTTTACAATGCCCTCAGACATAATACACGATGTGAAACTACCACTTGTATTTTACAGAGCATTAAAAACTGGGTAGCATCTTCTTCTGGGTAGGAGTGCATGACAGAGACAGACACAGAGAGACAGAAAGGAAAGAAACCGTGGCCTGCACGCACATACGTAGCAAGGGAATAGCCTTCCATCTGCCTGTATGAAACCAGCCATGCGCATTTCATGTTTCTGTCTGGGTCTGCAGGGAATGAGGCGGTCGATACCTTTGCTAGCGAGTTGAGGCCCAACGCCGTGACGACAGCTCCGGTAGTGGCAGACACGTACGCAACGCCGAGCTGACTGAACAGAGCACAGTTTCAACACACAACGTGACAAAGCACAGCAGAAAGGATCCGGTGAACTGGCCACTTACTTTACTGTGATTGGGGCGTCGCCACTGCGGTTGGTGTAGTTGACTATTGCATTAAAGGACTGATTGATCCACTGCCAGAACAGCACTGCTGGGGTTGTCCTATAGGTGTGGGGGATAAACAGAACAGCACTGCTGGGGTTGTCCTATAGGTGTGGGGGATAAACAGAACAGCACTGCTGGGGTTGTCCTATAGGTGTGGGGGATAAACAGAACAGCACTGCTGGGGTTGTCCTATAGGTGTGGGGGATAAACAGAACAGCACTGCTGGGGTTGTCCTATAGGTGTGGGGGGTAAACAGTCACCATGTACTGATTCATTGACAGCAGTGTTCACACTGCGAAAACAAATTACACAGTTACACAACTGTGGCACAGACACACCAGTCCAACCACCACCAAACACTCGCATTTGGCTGGTACTCTAATCCAGAGTGACTGGCATATTTTCCAGAATCACACAAAGCATGCTACCTGGGAACTGAACCCAGAACCTCAGCAGGGCTGTGTGCACATCGTAGGTTTTCTCTGCAGAGGCAGGACGTGATGTCTCACCTGTAGAAGGTCATCATGCACCCGGTAATGGTCATGTTCATGGGGACCTGAGCAGACATTCGGCCGATCAACAGCATCTTCTCGCCCGTGTCAGGATGGAACGCAGAGTCAAAAATGTACTTTGCCCTCCAGAGTTCATCTTCTGTCAGGCCAGGGGCCACCACCCCCTTTCTGGGGAAAAAACAAAACAAACAAAACAACCATTGACATATTTGATGGTGAAGACAATTAGCTGCACATGCTCATGCCAGCCGTGAATTAAGGTCACATGACAAAAGTAATTGTGGTTGTTTGCCAGTCTTTAGTCATTTTTGATAACACCCATACACAGAGCACTGGGACAATCAAGGAACGATGCTCTACTGGGCAAGTCTGAGCACCGGTACCTGTAATCCTGAATAATCCTGTGTGCCTTTTCCAGCTGCTCGTTGGACAGCAGGATGTTGCGAGGGTCTGTGACGGTGAAGAAGTGCTTGGCTCTGCCCACAAACGTGCCCTGGTCCCAACGAGGTTCTTTGATGTTGATGGAGGTAGACAACTCGGCCGCCATGACAACTACAGCCAGACAGACACTGTGAGGAAAACGTTCGACTGCGCTCAAACGTCGGAGAAGCTCAGCAAGTCAGACGTGTTCCAGAGCACCATGCGGAAAATCCTCCAAAGCCCTGAGGGTCATAATGCGAAAACAAAGCTGCACATGTGCCTGCCTGCTTTATTCCCCTGCTATGACAGCTCTGACAGCTCTCACTGTCTAGCAACCTCACTCCTCTGGTTTTTAGCTCTTTTGCCGGCGACATCCATTAATTGGGTCCTGTACACCACTGGGAGAGCGCTACACCATCATGCTTCCTCTCTCCTGCAGAAAAATGCTTCACATAACATTCTTCCCTGGATTAGGCCATTGCTGAATCAGCCATGAGTTGCTATGGAAACAGCTGACCAGCCAATCACAGGAGATTCAGAGTCGCCTCCTCTGAATTGCATGGAGGCTTGACTTGGACAGCTTCGTTTTTAACCGGTGTTCTCACGTGAGCTTCTGTACAAACACAGTGACCCTACACTGCAATGCAATACAGATTATAAAAACACTATAGGATGGGAATAGACTAATAAACCAGGAACTAGGAATGAAAAGAGTTCTTACATTAGTAAGTTTCTCTTGGACTGCTATTTTGTTTGTTGTTATCCATAAAAGTAACATTTGTATGAATAACACTGGTAATATGGAACACTGAAATGTGTCCACAAAATCTAGTGTCTGTGTCCAGTATTTTGGGTATGTATACAAATACCATTTATGTGTGACTGTAATCAATTCTCAGATAAAAAATGTCTTATCTAGCATTGGTGCAAGAATATAAAATACAAGTTCTCGGCAAATCTCTTTGAAACACTGAATTTAAATAAGATTTCCGTGGCAGGTGTTTTTCGTGTGTATGAAAAAAGGACGGTATTTTAATCATTTGTTGTCATGCAAACTATCTTCCTGACAAAGTCCCAAAGTAAAATCACGCATGTAATCTGCAGCACGACTACATTTCCCTGACAGTGCGCCAAAGATGGCTGAAGAAACCAACATATATACATCACTGTGATGAGAGTGAGGGCCCCTGTCTTTGAAACAGAATTAATCACGGTTCCCGCTTCACATGCGTGTATTTTGTCATAAAGTTGTATGTTTTGTAGTTTGTACGTTTATTATAACATGGTAACACCTTAATAGTTAACGTTTCTGAAGCTTTAGGGAGAAACTATGACCAGGGCAGGTCGGCTCGTGGCTAAAATGAACTTTGGTCATAATGATGTTAGCCGATTTTCCGCGCTGCCCCACACTCGCCTATTCCACACATTTACCTCGATATTAGTCCAATATACGGACTCATATTCACTGACAATACATATTCTACGTTTTGGCACAATATATGTTTTTTTTGTCTGGAAATGTGCTGGATTAACGCCACGTTTCTTATACGGAAATACGAACATATATGATGCACACGACAAAACGAATCGCCGTGTTGACGTATGTTTGGTTTCCACGTCTTAAAATTGCATCATTTGGACCATGAAGATGGTGGTGAGGTGCAACCAGTCTGTACTGGTTATAGAGGTTCCGTCGATGTTTCTGAATGAATGGACAAATATGTCGCTTCCCCAGAAGAAACAGTGTCGACAAATGTTGCAGATTACAGGAACGCACAAAAAGGCTAGACGTTAATAATAACACAAATCCGAGGCGCGACACCAGCTGCGCGTCTATAACCGCTGTGTGCCACATCACAAGCGCATCCACGCGAACCTGAGCGCTATCTGATGTTCTCGTTTAACCCACCAACACACTGGACATAGTAACTATTGCACTCGAGGAAACCGGCATATTTTATATAATAAATATCCAGTTACTTACAGCTCTACGCTAGATGACAGTCAAAATCACGGCAGTGCACAGATGCCACCGTCTCGCGGTGTGAAGTTCATTTAATATTCAAGCATGCCACGAGTCGCTCCCGTTTCCAACCCCTCGAGCCCAGCGTTAAACGTGATTTCAAAGTAAAAGTTTACAATTTACCTGAAATTATTTCTTACTACTACTAGGGTATATATTATATTCCTAAAATTATTATATTATAAATAATAAGTATTTATTTAATACTAAAAGGTGTTGTCAGTGGTATTGTTATTTATGCCCTTTTCAGAACAGATTGCAAATGTGACAGGTCATTAAACACAGACTGGTTTCTCCTAAAGAAAAAAACAAAAGAAGGTTTCAGCAAATCCCTTCTGACTGCATGATAAGACATTCTAGCAATCACACTCAACAGTCCTCTAATAACATGAAAGAGGGGTTGTGAGGAGGGGTTCAAATTATAGCTGCACAATATGTTCACAATATAAAAATGATTCCACTGACAAAAAAAAAACATTATACTAGGTGACATAGCTATCCTAACTAACTTCAGGTAATCATGATGAGGGAGTCAATAAACAAATGTGTTTGCATGATTTACCTTAAGACATTTTGGTACAAATAATAGTTCAATCTTTAACCATCCCACATGAAGGATTCAGCAATACATTTTAACATACTGTAAGACACACTGCAGCCATGATATGTTGCAATATAACAGCTATATATTTAATCCATAATGTGCAGCTGTAGCAAAATGAAACAAAATGAATACATTACATACAGCAACAGCACAGACCAACAAATAAGTTTCAGGCCCAACACTGAGCCCAAAATGACAACACTGTAGCACGTCTTTGAAGATCTGTGTGGTTCTCATTTAACTGCAGGACTCTACATTACTTCTGTAGGTTTTTTTCAAAATATTTTATACGTCTGTGAAAACAGAAGCTGTCCAGAAGCAGTGCAGCTCCAGGCCCTGAAGGCCCCGGGGCTGTAATCCTGACAGGGTGACGGGCCTCAGGAAGATGTTTATTTCACAGTGACGATGGTAGGGAGATCCATGTCTTGATTTGAATGTGTGACCTTTCTCAGCGCTCCTCCCTTGACAGGGACTCTCTCCAGGGCTAGATCTGTGCTTGCTAGGGGTCCCCCCGTCAGCTGAGCAGGGGTGCTCTCAACGGTCAACACACGGCCACAGAAATTCTGTTGCACACACATGCAGACATTGCACAACAGATGTTTCATAATAAATCACCCCTTAGTGAAGATACAGTATGTGGTGTATGACCCTAAGACACTGGGTCTCACAAAAAAATCTCATGCATAATGATTCATTCTTGAACAGCTCACATGATTAAACAATTTCTTGTATTTAGAGTTTTCTTTCAGGGATGAAAAACATTTGGTCCACACCTGTTGTACAAACCATGTACAGCTGTTCCCCAAAGAAAAAGTGTAAAACTGTAAAAGTGTAAAATTGTATGGATTAATGAAATATTTTTATTTTATCTGTTTCATTAACTTGAAAAAAATTGAGTTTGAATATAAAAATAAACATGCATAATAATGGTGTAATTAAACATGTGATTACCCTGTATAATATTAAATTTTTTTAGATATTTAATTGAAACTTTTTAAATCTGATGACCTATGATATTCTTCACTGAATGTAAAAATAGTAAAAAATTTACTTTTATTTAAAACTCATTTACATTGTGTAACATTTCATGGAGTTGATCATAACCATCTTAGCAGTACCTATGAGTGCCCCACCCCCATCATGACTCATAGTCTCTCTCCAGTCTGAGTCCCTCCTCCCACTTTAGTCACATATCACCTTGATTTGGTGGGGGTTTTTCAGTCTGGTTTAATATCAAACCATAACTTGTTTATTCCTGTGACAGTACAGACTTTCAGTCAAAGGATAAATAACTAATCCATTGTTGCCATGCATGAATGCTTTTGTTTGACCAACGTATTATGAATGTCACTTATATAAACATACAGATTTTTTTGCATGAGACCCATTGCTCTTCATTAATCTCACCCAAACTACAAGCTGGGTGTATTTTTAGTATAGACACACTATCTATGTTTGTGTGATAATTAATTCTTATAATATCACCACAATTATGCAGATCTGACTGAGCACAAGCTGCTCACTTACACACACACACACACTCACACACACACACACACACACACACACACACACACACACACACACACACACACACACACACACACACACACACACACACACACACACTGCAGCAGAGCCTATAGAAACTTGCTCTGATTAAGACAAGGGTTAAGAGCTAATTAAATTTACATTTCTGGCATTCAGCAGATAAACACACACACACACACACACACACACACACACACACACACACACAGCTCTTACAGTGGTCTGCAGGCCGGGGATCTGAGTAGAGTGGAAAGTGAACCCGTCTGGTTTGTCCGTCGGCCGCGATGACTCGATAGACATCTCCTGCAGTCGCTTTGACTCCTGAGGGAAACCAGACAGAAAGATCAAAATGAACCAGCTGCACTGACGAATATTCCTTTAGACCAGTGGTCACAAACCACAGATTTTATTGTTAAATATTGTCTGACATGTAACCGGTCCGTGGCGCAAAAAAGGTTGGGGGCCGCTGACTTTGACAGACCATTACAACAATACTTAAGGTGACAAGTACAGATGCATACCTTTAAGGTTTTGTAGTCTGATGTCTTTGCTATATGATGCTTCCGTGACTTTGCTGTTAGCTCTTGCTGTTTGCGGTTTGAGCTCATCTGTGTGATGAAAGTCAACAAAATAGTACATTAAAACTGCAGTCACAAACAATTAGTGGCTAAGGGAATAGTTGATGCCTGAAGAAGTTAAGCAGACAGAAGCTGTCTAAGATACAGCCACCATGTTCTTATGAATCACTACAGCCAAATTCAGTCTGGGTTTGTCCAGTGTAGTGGACCCATGATAAATACTGTGAGTAAAAGCACCAGATGTTCACCTCTCTGTATGCTAGCTTCTCTTCCTGGAGGTCCTCCTGCTCCTTCTGGTCCAGAATGCTTTGCTGCTGTGCGAGGACATGTCTGGCGGTGTCTTCACTGGTCTTGGCGATGGTGCCAAGAGCCTCCGCGTCTGGAGTGATGGGCCTCACACCCTCCAACTCCAGCTCCGCTGAAACTTCACTCCATACTTCTCCTATCTGCACACACACACACACACACACACACACACACACACACACACACACACACACACACACACACACACACACACACACACACACACACAAATGCGTGCACACACACATGCATGAGGAATGTCACTCTCTATATTCATTGTTCAGATACACTTAATCTGACCTTAATTTTAATTTACAGTTGTTGTTAGATGAGCAGACACTGACCAGATGACACTAGAGCATCCAGGACTCTGTAATGTGTCACTGTACAGCTGCGACAAAAAACTTACCTTGAAGTCCAGGTACCTGTGCACAACACTCAGGGTGACCAAGTCTTCAGTCGTCAAGCCTGGCAAGTCTGTAAAACCTGTGGGTGCGTTCATTTCTCCTTAGAAAAAGAAACGGATATCTACTCTGTTTGCTCTGTTTCACTCTCACTGTCTCTAACACCCACCGAGCCTGCAGAACAGGGCGTAGATTTTTGCCCGCAGGTTTTCCGCTACGTCCAAGACAGCAGCGCTAGGTCTGTTTGCAGGCACCGACTCCTGTGACTCCACCTCCTGATACCGAGACAGAAGGGGCTTCTTCACGTCTACCAATTAAACCAATAAAAACCTGTGTTGAGCTGGGCATCCCCATATGTAGGTACATGGAGCAGTTATGGCATGGGACCAGGTGGGGAGTGGGCAGAATTTCACCACACTGGATGAAGGAGTGTGTGTGTGTGTGTGTGTGTGTGTGTGTGTGTGTGTGTGTGTGTGTGTGTGTGTGTGTGTGTGTATTATACAAAGGACATTGACTAATAAGGAAAGGTTCATTAACTCCATTAAAAATGAGTTAGTCTGCATCTATAATAGTAGGAGGTTAGCATTTGTATACACTTTGATAGTGCTGATTCTCCAACTCCATAACTAACGGGTTGTGTGTTTGAGGTCTTTTATACACACATGCTGTGTATAATGGTGACTATGATTCTTGTGTAAAAATAAATCATGGTCTATGTCAGAAATAAAAAGCTCAGCTTCACTATCAGACAAACCTGAGTATATATTTTATAAAGTATGCACCCATACTCCCTATTTAATACATTTTAGCAAAAATTACATCAAGACATGAGAATGAGAACGAGATGAATAAAAGTCGTTCCTTAAGTGTGTGAGGCGGGTACCGGCGATTCTGCCGTGCTCGTCTCTCCTGACGCCGATCTCAGCCTCCTCCAGTCTCCAGAGCCGGAGCAGCAGGGCGGGGGCGGAGAGCTCAGCCGCGCCTCTCCAGGCCCCGACGTGTGCCAGCGTCTTGGGGTTGTCGCACAGCTCCAGCAAGGTGGCCAGCACCACGCTCTGCATGCTCCTGGGGATCGTCTGGGGACCAAACGGAACCGGGCCTGTGTGAGTGAGCGTCTCCCCGCCCGCCCAGGCGTCAGTACCGTCGGTTACAGCTGCTTCCGCCAGCTGTCACGGCCTCGTTTGTGGCAGGTCATAGAACCTACTGTTCTCACAGCCCGTGCGGTGATCAATATAACAGCACCTGGTGCGGTCTGGTTGCTATAGACATCGGTCACCATTGCTGATTAATTGTATTATTACATTGCTGACGGGGGGTTTGAAAGGGCCAGTCCATCACCAGCCCAATCACACTACTCCTGCAGAGCTGGATAAAGAATATCCCAAACACCTGCATGTGTAGTGACCAGAAAATGACCGCTTGTCCTTCAGAGGAATTAAAATACGCAAATATACCGGACGGATTTCTTCAGAGCTATAGCACCACCTGCTGGGAAAATTAAAGATTGCACTGGGCTGCTTTGAGTAACTGCTAAGGGAACAGGTGTGACCTACATGGAGGAGGTCCAGTAGGAGGAACGCTCCTTCCTTCTCCAGGAAAAATCCCTCTGTTGTGTAACAGCCAGCAATGCAAGACCTGCGTATTTTCAAATGAACACAATCAAAACTATTATAGGCATTACAGCATATTATAAATATGAATGTAAATGAGTAATAATGGCTTCATTAAAATGGATGCTCGTCACCAAATGCATACAGTAGTATATAACAGGAGTATATCCCATAATATTTCTTGTTGCTAAGGGGAGGCAGTGCACCCAAGCATGTGGACGCATCTCGTCTGATCCATCTTCCCACCCCACCCTTATGCACCATGGAAACAATGATGTTACATCATAATATTTTACAAAATGTTATATACATAGTGGATTGTCTGATTATAGCAGTGGTCCTTCATCATCAACGTTTTCCTGAATGGTTTCAACCATGTGGTGCGACCTGTGACCCGTACCTAACCCAGTCTCCTGAGCCACAGGTGTCAGTGATACAGAGATAACCAATATATATAAAGAATGCTCACCACACACAGTCCACGGCAGAGATGAAGAGGATGTTGTGGCCCAGACCGCTGTACAGCCGAGTTGGATCCATTTTCAGGTACCGAACCACCAGCTCTACGCCCTCGACACCGAACAGTTCCTGTGACCAGAGCAGAGACACACACATAAGAGCCCATGTACACACCTGTATCTCTGTTTGGTCTTATTTTTCACTGGTTTGTGTTTCTTCTCACTGCTGAATGATGAATGCTGGAGAGATCAAGTTCAGAAAGTAAAGGTCCTCTCCAAAGTTCACTTGGATTTGCTCATTATTGCTAATTTGCCCATTCTTATAACGTACACATCTCTGGGATATGTGCAGATTCCCCCTATCCACCCGGAGCATCTCACCATCCTGTGTGCGTCCCTGTCACAGAGGTCAGACAGTGTGAGCAGTGTATCTGTCTGGATCTCCACGGACACTTTGTCCTCCTCGACATCTTGCTTCTGGAATTGGTGAAGAACTCCTAAAACTCACAGAAAGCCTTGAATTAACAGCAGTCCCAGCCTGAAGGTCCGAGTAGCACGTCTGCTAATCTACACTTACATCCACAGCAGTATCATTCACATGCACTGTAAAACATTAGATCTCAAAATACATTACCTATGAGGCATAGACCACATCCCATAATACTCACCAAGAAGCTGCCCGATGGCTCCCTGGTCACAGAGGTCCTGGTTGATAAGGCTGTTGGTAATTGAGGTCATGGACCGAAGGAGGCGGATGCAGTACCTCAGATGAGCCTTCTTGCCACCACGACCTCCAGTACCATGGAAACAATGACCCTGACCGAAATACGAGTCTGTCCCAGGCACGGGAGGGGAAATAGTGATGATAAACATACACACACACTATATGGACAAAGACACTGGGACGCACCTTTTAATGATTGAATTCAGCTGTCTCATTCAGTTCTGTTGCCATGGGAGTATAAAATCAAGCACCTAGCTGTGCAGTCTGCCTTTACTAACATTTGTGAAAGGGCAGGTCATTCTAACGAGCTCACTGCGTTCTAGGGTGATACTGTAAGATGCTGCCGGGGCAAAACGTTAGTTTTGAAATCTCGTCCCTCCAGAGCAGGGTTGTTTTTCAGTAGTTGTCCTGAGCCCCTCAGTACTGGAGAGAGGAACCCTTAATGCTGCACTGTTTCATGACAACAGTACTGTTGGACTGTGGCATACAGATACAACACTCAGTAATCTCTGATTAGAGGTTGACTAGAGGTTTCTCAGCACGGGGGGCGTGGCCACAGGGGGCGTGGCCTTGGTTACCTTGTTGAACACACCACTCCAGGAGCATGAGCAGGCAGGTGTTGGCCTGGCATGACATGTACTCGTCCAGCATGAGCGGCGCCACCGTGGCCAAGGTGGCCAGAGCCTGCAGCTGCAGCGCCTCCTGCTGGGCGGGAGTCCAAATGCGCTTGCCCTTCCGCTCAGGCCGGCTGTCGGGTGAACTGGGTCGCACTAGCAGCACCAGTGCCAGCATGACATGGTTTTCTTTGAACAGCTACACACACACACACACACGCATATACATGAAGAGAAGAAGCACACCCATGCACAGGCATACAAGCATGGCACACAGACAAATGTGGATAAACAAAAACTATATATATATCTGACTTGCAATGTTAAGGACAGCACGAGTCTCACCTGAACAGCTGCCAGGTCTCTGGAGAGGACAGCCACCATGTTCAAGAGCAGTTTCTTCATCTCAAAGTCCTCATCAGTGAAGGTGAATTTGAGGTCTCGGATGAGAGGGTTATGGCTCCTCACTGTATAGCACAGAGTACAAACCTCACCACTTATAGAGCAGAGAGTCTAATACAAACAGTACACATATGACAACTTACATTCTGGAATAGTGGCCAACAGGACAAGCTGCTTGGCAAACCCACTCTCCTGTTGGAAAGAGTGTTAAGGTTGGTTTTGTAATAACGAAAAATACGTGGGTTCAAGGATCGTGTGTGAATGAATGAGGAAAAAAGGAATTCAGTCCTCTGCACTTACGATTAGTGAGGCTTTGGGGTTTTCTGCAATCAGGGTTGCTATCACCAGGAGGTCATTACGGAGCTGCTGGTCATAATGTCGGTACCCTCGGAGGAGCTGATGCAAAAAAGCCTCTTTCAGGACCCTGTGCTCAAAACACACACTCAGTCAAGAAGCAATTCCAAGTCCAACGACTATTTATAAATTCACAGATTCAACAGTTGAAGTGGTTATTCTTCTGTACAATTTTATAAAGCAGACACATAGAGTAACACATGCAAAGGTATTACACTGTAATTTTATACAAAAACTTAGGACATATGAGGACATAAACTCACATGATGCAGTCCGTGCTGCTGAGCTGGCCGGTGGCCTCATCCCAGGAGCCGTTCTCCAGAAGGTTCCACAGGATCTCAGAGGAGCGGAACAGCACTTGTCCGGACGGATCCGGCTCGTTCATGTGGATGCAGACCTTCTGGGCTCCTTCTGCTTTCAGCATCATGCCACAGTTCACCGCTGGATAGGCCAAAGGCATGATAATGGTAGGACAGAGCAGCTTCATCTCAGTTCTGACAATTAGGAAAAACAATCTGCAAACTTTCAGAAGAAAATGCAATACAATTGCATCACATGTCTGAAGGCAGAGCTCACCAGAAGAGCTGGAGAGGACCTGCAAGGTGTGGAGCAACTGCAGTTTGGCTGGCAGCTGGTTCTCCAGGAGAGCCAACGACATGACCAGAGTCTCAGCCACACCGCTGTGCTCCATCTGCTCCTGCCTGGTCTCCAGGCTTGTGGGACACACACCTAGCACACAGTAAAAGGAATGCCTACATTTGCCAAGTCATGCTACAGAATGAGAAATACAACTGTAGGAAAGAGAAAATAAGTTGAGTTTACTTTTGTGTCGCAATTCAGAAATTCATGTACCAATGCATTATAAATTATAAAGCAAAACTTAAATTGGGTGTGAGCACTCACCAGATTCATAGTGTGTTGGTTTGTCAAGGCTGTAGAATGATATGATGGAAGCACAGATTTGCTCTCTGACCTTTGCGATTGGCACCCGCATCAAATAACCTGCCATAATGTGAACAAGATATTCCAGGAGAATCAGATACCCGTACACCATATACACAAGATTCTCACCCAATAAATACACAAGCAAACAAACAATAATAATTTCTTCAGCATCCCCTCACAAAATGTCATAATAATATCTTTACCCAAGCAGGATGTACATAAGACACACACACACACACACACACACACACACACACACACACACACACACACCACTACCACCACCACCACTTACCCATATGAGACAAAGAGTCTGCCACAATGCTGCTGTAACTTGTCTCATCAGAGTCCTTCTCCTTTAGGAAAGGAAGCCTTGAAGAGAAGATTACATCACTATGTACATCATCATTACATCATTATGTGCATCATCATTACATCATTTATTATGAGTATTTACTACTCTACTACTGGCAGAGTCTATCTACAGCAACTTACATATGTGTCAGTATACCCTGGGAATCAATACCACAAATACTGTGTTATTACCATTGTCTTCTGTTCTACCAAGTGAGCTACACAAGCTATCACTGGTAAACACCAAGATTTACACTGATTTTGCAAGGAAAGACTTACCTGCATATGTGTAACAGATCACACAACACTGAAGCATACTCAGGATGGTCTTCAGCTTTTACTGCACAGATGTTTAGAATCTTAAAGACATCTGCAAGCTCTCTCAGAAACTTGGGCAGCTCACATTAAGGAAATAATTTTATAAGTCACCTTCACTGTCATGTTCATGACTACTGTCAGTTTAGAAATTAAAAACGAGATGTGAATGATAATAAACAATTGCCTCTGTCAGTCAGAGGCTGCTTTTCACTAAGGCAGTGTTGGTTTTTCTATCTTACTAGACAGAATGAAAATGTGGTGACAAAGCAAGGCAAATTTGCTGTAATTGGTCTCAGGAGAATCAGCAAAGCAGTTTCGCCTCTCCTTTGGGCACAGTGCACGTGCCAAAATCACAGCTGACATCATAACTTCCAAAGATTGGTGAAAGAAGCAAACATGTTTATCAAAATTGTTATCTCCACTTGGAAGTACTTGAGCAGTATTTGAGCTGAATATCATTATTCGGTGAGGATACATATCCTTTCTGACATCTCTTCACAACTTTTTTTAATGCCAAAATATGTTTCTCTTTCAGGGAACACTGAAAAAAATTATCATATACGAAATAGCAATATTAATGCTTCTCTGTCAAACATTTCAACAAACAGACAAATAGGTACAAAATAATAAATAAATAAAACATTTTAGGTGATCATTTAAGATGCGACAATTAAAGGATGCCACACAGTTACAGATTAATTCGCCACAGTACATACCGAAAGTGGATCTTCAAGGAGGTGGATCACACGGGAAAGGTCGGGATACCTGACAGCCTGTAAAATACAGACGTAAGTCATCGATGGCTTTCCTTTGAAAATATATATCTACTATAGACTAAAGCATACCCACCTCGTCTTTAATTGCAGGAACCTTTGTAACCTTTTTCTGCAGTTTGGTTCGATTTAGCACATGAGCTGTCTTCCGTGCCTCAGTAGAAAACATACTGGAAAGACAACTTCGTCTGCTTTGGGAAATGACATTAATGAAACACTCGAATAAAAATACAAATAAAAACGGGGGGGGGGGATACAAAGATGTTGCCTCTCTATTTAAATGTTTAGAAAAATATCCGTGTTCGCATCCATGTCCAGCTGTTTATGTTAACGTGATGTGTTTATGAGGACAACTGTACTTGGAAACCCGCCCTGCAAGGAACGCGCAACAATCACTATAGTAACAGGTAAGACCGACGGAGTGTCGACCAGTCCAAACTTTCCCACGTGAAGTAATGCAACAGCAGATTGGTTTCATAACATTTTATGAATGTTGTTCACTTGTACTTAATATGAATGAATGTTTCATTATTTTAACTGGTCATACTTAATAGCGTTAATACAACACTACATAGTGTGAAGTATAATAGTCTGAGGACCCTGCCTTAGACACTTCACGAGAATTTACCTAACCTTAGGGGTGAGGTAATATTGAGGAATATATTTGTTGGTTTTTGTTGATCAAAAAGAAGGTCTCTGTAAACTGAAAACTCACTGAAAAGAGCAATCCGTTTTATTTAGTACTTTGTGCGAAGTTACATGGAATTCAAAATACCTAGACCAAACCAGTATACTACACGAAAACTCAAAGTGGACTTTTATTTTGACGACTTTTTTACAGCTTGCGAAACAGGAAGTTCCATTAAATGCTTCGACTGGTCTGATTTTCTTCACGTTCAAAAATCAGGGATTGCATTGTGGAAATTAACATCTGGCGTATTATTCTTGCGTCTATTTTCAGGAGCTTGTAGATTCATTTTAAAAAAAGCACCTGCTCCTACTATGCTGTCGGACACAGGTCGGTGGGCTGGTTTTGTTCGCAGCTAGCTACAGCTGTTGTCTTATCGTCCGTACGCCTGTGAACGAACCTGGACCCAGATTGAGAAGTGACATGTCTCTATAATCTGGACCCAGATTGAGAAGTGACATGTCTCTATAATCTGGACCCAAATTGAGAAGTGACATGTCTCTATAATCTGGACCCAAATTGAGAAGTGACATGTCTCTATAATCTGGACCTAGATTGAGAGGTGACATGTCTCTGTAATCTGGACCCAGATTGAGAGGTGACATGTCTCTATAATCTGCTCTGTTGACAGATTATGGGGGCACGGCGTCTTGCGGTCGGTCGCGGGGGAAGAAGCGCACTTCATCGGCGGTCGCGGACGCTCCGGCTGGGGACAATAATTCAGTGCGTTCATCAAGACAGGGGGCTAATGTCAGGGGCAAGAGAAGTAGTAGCACCCCCACATCGCAGGTGAATGTACGTATACAAATAAAGTTTTGAGCTTTTATTGTATGATTTATTGACGCGTTCGCACTTCAGTTTGACGAGAGAGCTTGTTTCTCTCCTGCGAAATTCTAGATCAAAAGAAAAACCACGGACACAGAAGAAGAGGAGGAACAGACGGAGAAGAAGTTCAGAAAGTGTGAGAAGGCTGGCTGTCTGGCCACATACCCCGTGTGTTTCGCCAGTGCGTCAGAAAGGTGGGCCCGTCAGCTCACGGCTTTAGTTTGACGTTGGGCTGATGCCTCTGGGTGACCTCGCCTATTCTCATTCTCCAAAGGTGTGCTAAAAATGGTTATACATCCCGATGGTACCACTTATCCTGTGGAGAACACTTTTGTAACGAATGCTTCGACCATTATTACAGAAGGTGAGTTTGGGAAATTGTGGATACCCTCAGCCAATACTGTGAACGGGGCTGGTTCCTCTCTGCCCTCCTCCAAGCACAAACACCCCATCCCCACCAACGCAGTCTATAAGGTGCAGAAATTAAGAGATACAAAAAATAATCTTGTGTGTGTGATATGTAAGCCATAAGGATGGTTATGAGAAGTATTCCTCATGGAAGAGGCTGTGGACAGCAAATGGGAAGAGTGAACCCAGTCTGAAGGCCTTCATGGCCGACCAGCTGCTTCCTTATTGGGTGAGTTTCCTGACCTCCTGACCTCTGTCCTCACATTCAGTTCAGCCCCTCACCTGATTGTCGTGGTGATCCAAAGTGCTCTGCTCACACTGAAACATTCCACTGTGAACCTACTTAACCTAAAAGAGATCATAAAAATGTATCCTTAGTTAAAAGCTGGCAGAAAGATTAAACCTTCACTAAGGGTCCTAGAAATTATTTTGAAAGCTTTGATTGACCTCTTTCTCTCCCCGTCTTGCTTGTCTTTTCGTTTGTGCTTTTGGCATTTCTCCACCTCACATAATTCGTCTCTTTCTTTAGGCTCAGTGTACGAAACCAGACTGTGGGAAATGGAGACAGCTCACCAGAGAGGTCCAGTTGAGCCCATCCCTGGCTGCAGCCTACTGCTGCGGTATGAAGCTCAACAGTGTTAATGTAAGAAACAGAGACACAGTTTGGCCGAACCTTCACCCGTTAGTCACTTTCACTCCATCTTCCACAGTGTCAGCTGAATCGTTTTTTCTGTGTTTGTGTGTTGTAATTTTCATTGTTACACGTACCGGTTGGCACTGTATGTGTGATGTAAGTGATTTGTGGTGTTTGTCTCTTTGAAGAGTGAAGGACAGGATCAGTGTTCTCAGCCTGAAGATATGGTGAGTGTCTAGATAAACCTTCTTTATTTCAGCGATGGACAGATTTTATGATTAAGAAGATTTATTATTTAATTATTGGATCTCAGTTGGTAGAACATAGGCTAGCAATACAATGGTTATGGGTTTGATTCCCAACAAAGCAGTCATACTGATAAATAAGTTGCTCTGCATAAAAGCTTCAGGCAAATGCTATAAGAACAACGCTAAAAGGTTTCTTTGAAGGACACCAACAGCAGAATAGTGAAGACAGACAGTCTCTCTATCTCTCTCTCTCTCTCTCTCTCTCTCTCTCTCTCTCTCTCTCTCTCTCTCTCTCTCTCTCTCTCTCTCTCAGAGAGTGGCCGGGGTGTTGGACAGTTGGTGGTACTCTATGCTAATCCTTCCTCCGCTGTTGAAGGAGAGCCCAGCCAGCCCTTTCCTCAGCGCCTACTACCCTGACTGTGTGGGCATGAGCCCGTCTGGCTCCGCCCCTAGCGACCTGCGCCCAGAGCAGCGGCGCACCATCAAGCCGCAGGGTGAGTGCACGACAGGAGCAGCTGGGCGGGGCCGTTAGGGGCGGCTGGGAGACGGGCGGGGGCAAGTAGGGGACGGGTGGGGGCAGCTAGGGGATGGGCGTGGGCGGATGGGGGCCGGTAGGGGCCGGGTCGGTGGGGCCAGGTAGGACACGGGTGGGGGCGGGTACTCCTACACTCTGCGTGCACTGGTCCTTGTCACTCACATCATCTCCCGTTACCTCTATGCCATTACATTACTTGTCCAAGGGACCACTAGATTATGAAATCAGCAATGTAAAGACTTTATCATTAGTACAGAATGACTTTTTGTCTGTGTGTGTGTGTGTGTGTGTCTATGTTCAGTCCCGGGTCTGAACCCATACTTTCAACCCTTCTACCAGCCCAACGAGTGTGGCAAGGCTCTGTGTGTGCGGCCGGATATGATGGAGCTGGATGAACTGTATGAGTTCCCCGAGTTCTCCCGGGACCCCACCATGTACCTGGCCCTTCGTAACCTCATCCTGGCTGTCTGGCACAGGAACTGCAAGGTACCGCCGACCCTGCACTCAGTGACCGGGTTGTCCAGACGCCTGGTGAGGCTGGGGGACATGGGGGGAGGGGCCTTGAGATGTGAGCGTAGTTGTCTTCTTCCATGGTGTGCAGCAGTTGCAGGACGTCATGCATGCAATCAGCAGGTCCACTCAGTCTGCTCACTGCTTCTACCAAAAGCTGCAAACACTCCCTGCAGCTCTGGCCATGTCGCACTATTTGTGGTGCACTAACGTTGCAAGGTTGATACTTCGACCGTCGATCAGAGTTGGAGTGACGTTGGTGTGTGCTTACTGGATCTTACACTGCCAAGAGCGTTGTGTTTGCGTCCACTGGAGCGACACCCTTTCCACCGCTGCTCTTCAGGCTCGCTGTGGGAGGGGTTCCTACGCAGGCCTCTGACGGAAGCGGCTGTGCTTTTCTCCAACCGTCGTCCCCTGAGCCCTGAACGGAAAGTGCAGACGCCGATGTTTCCGAAGGCGTCTGCCCAGTGCTCCCCAGACAGCGGCACGCACGCAGGTGTTGCCGAAGCCGTCCTGCGACGTCCCGTCCCCCCAGAGCCTGGCACAGGACTGGGCTCGTATCGGTGGAGCAGAGGACACAAGCTCCTGAGACTCCTCGTCCGTCTCTTTAAACCAGTCTGCTGCCCCAGCACGTTCTGTAGCTGCTGATTCAGATTATAAGCAACATACGTGTTCATTATCTGCCTATTGGTATAGAGTAATGTCGGCGTTACTCTAAAGTTGGGTGGCTTGGTAGTGGTAGCGTATTATTAATTTTAGACTGAAAGTCAGTTGTTGTAAAGTAATGAAATTGGTAAATGACTTTAAACTCCCAAACATTGGCTCGTTGTATGTTTACTTTGCAAATGATGAAATATTCCTAGATTTATTACATTTTTTCTGAATGTTTGTAAAGGCAGTGGTGCCTTCATGACAAAGATCAAATGTTCTTCCGTGTCCTGTCCAGGAGCCTCTGACGGCACAGAAGTGTGCGCCCCACGTGGTGGTGCGGGGCTTGGTCCGCGTGCGTTGCGTGCAGGAGCTGGACAAGGTTCTGCACTTCATGACCCGCAAGGGTTTGGTCAACACCGGAGCACTGCTGGTCAAACAGCCTCTGCTACCCGAGCCCTACCACAGCGTGAGTGTGAGCAGCCACCACCTCCACCACCACCTCCACCACCATCACCTCCACCTCCACCACCTCACGCTCCCACAAACGCCTGCGTACTCGCAGAAGCGCTGGTCTTTGCTCAGCACACTGAGCAGGGTTGATGACGGTAACAGTGATGGTTCATGAAGCTTTGCCTTTGCTAGCGTGGTGCTTCTCTTGTCTCGTGCAGAAGAAGGTCCTCGTGATTGGAGCAGGAGCTTCAGGCCTTGCTGCGGCCAGACAGCTTCAGAACTTCGGGCTGCAGGTGGGACGGGTCTCACCAGACACGCCCACACGCTATGTGCTTGTGTCATTTGGTGCACATGGATCCAGTCTTGAAATAGATTCATATTTTTTTTTTATCGGTGAGCCTCATGGACATTTGGTTGTGTGAGATGTGCACTGTGAATCACTGACTAGAGTGAGATATTGTCTTTGTTAGCATTATTCTGTGGTTCCCCTGGTAGCATAACTTTTCGACCTGTTATTCAAAGATTGGAACAATATTGCATTCTTGGGACCAAAATAAAAAAAAAGTCTTGGACTAAATTGCAGTGCCAGCTGGAAACTCTTTTTAGACTAGGCTTTGATTTCATCTGGGTCTGTGCAAACTGGCCTTTGAGGTTCTGTGAGACTGCAGTCCAAAAAAATTGAAATCACCTCTTGTGCATTGTGATTGGTTGTTAGGTGGTGGTGGTAGAGGCGAGGGAGCGAATAGGAGGAAGAGTTTGGGACGACACGTCGCTGGGCGTCGCCGTGGGACGAGGGGCCCAGATCGTCAACGGCTGTGTCAACAATCCCATTGCCCTGATGTGTGAACAGGTGGGAGAGAACAGCTACCCATAATGCATTAGCAGTTTAATCACCATGCCACCAAACCCCACTCATTCACTAACAGTCTGTATTTGAATGTGTAGTCTGTAATGTCTGTAAACTACAGTCTCTGTGTGTGTGGCTATGGTGGATGTTGCAGCTAACGCCGTCACAATAGCTGATGACGCTAGCTGATGACGCTAGCTGATCTCTTCCTTGATGTTGTCTTCAGCTGAGTGTGAAGATGCACAAACTAAGTGAGCGGTGTGAGCTGATACAGGAGGGCGGCCAGACCACGGACCCAGCCATAGACAAGCGCATGGACTTCCACTTCAACGCCATACTGGACGTTGTCTCAGAGTGGAGGAAGGACAAATCGCAGCACCAGGACGTCCCGCTGGGGGGTACTGGGAGTTCCAAAGGGAAGAGACGTACCTAGGCGAGCGCTACATGCCAGCCCCACTGGGGCAGGGGGTGGGGGGGGGGGGGGGCATGAAGAAGTGCATTTCAATTTATATAGCACCTGTCTTCAGCTTAAAGGTACTCAGAACTATAAAACAAGGCTGAGAACAGGACTGCACACGAATGGGAAAGAAACAAACGTGCATCATGTCTCAGGGTTCTTTAGGCAGAGTCAGGGTGATTCCTACGGGACAGAGTCAGGGTGATTCCTACGGGACAGAGTCAGGGTGATTCCTACGGGACAGAGTCAGGGTGATTCCTATGGGACAGTCCTGAGATGTTAGAATCATATCAAATCACAGCTGATATGGCTTCATTCAAAAAACATTTTTAGAACTCGTGTTTTTACTCATATAGTTTTGATGGGGATGATGTTCAAATGGATATCTTGTCTTTATTGCACATAAAATGTTTTTCAAATTTAAATAGATTGATAATTTGGCAAGATCCAGCATGTAATGTCATTCTGTCATAACCAGTATTTGTTTGTTTACTTATTTATTGCTCATGTTTTCCTCCTCTTCACCGGTTGTCGCTGGTTGAACAGGGAAGATCCAGGAGGTGTGCAAGACATTTCTGCAGGAGTCGGGCATTCGGTTCAGTGATCTGGAAGAAAAAGTGCTTCAGTTCCACCTCAGCAACCTAGAGTACGCCTGCGCCAGCCCCCTGGACCAGGTGGGTGGGGTTGGGTGGGGTTGGGTGGTGGAGGGTGTGGATATGTGTGCGTAGGAGGTTTTCATAACGCACTATATTATTGTTTTACTGTGATTATTTCAATGTTTTCTCAACAAAGCTGCTCAATTAGCAGCTCAGTGTTCTTGTTTCTCTGTAGATGTCCATTCCATAGATCTACCAGATTCCAGTCCAAAAATACACTGCAGATGTGATACTACCAACTAATTGTTAATTGTGAAGCTCCTTCTGTCTGTTTTGCAGGTGTCCGCTAGATCGTGGGACCATAATGAGTTTTTTGCGCAGTTCACTGGGGATCACACACTGTTGAGGAGGGGTTACTCCACCTTGCTGCACCAGCTGGCCCAAGGCCTCGACATCCACCTCAACAGGCCGGTATGCTTCAATTGATAACCACCAAACCCCACGCCCCTTCCTGAGCGATTGAACTGCATTCAGTTAGCAGACTTACTTCTGCTATATGACAGAATAAAAGAATTAAAGAATTAACCTGTTAGACCACTAAATGCAGTAACTCTGTATAGGTACAGTCCATCGATTACTCCGGTGATATTGTGAAGGTTACCACCTCAAATGGAGTGCAGTACACTGCTCATAAGGTACTGTGATTTGTATAATGTACTAGCCATAGCACTGTGTGTCATGTTATCTGAAGTGGGAAGATGTAACCCAGCCTCATGTTGCAGGTGTTGGTGACCGTTCCGTTAGCTCTCCTGCAGAAGAACACCCTGCTCTTCAGTCCTCCTCTGCCTGACCGCAAGGTCAAAGCCATCCACAGCCTTGGAGCAGGTGTCATAGAAAAGGTGAAGACTAACGCTCTTGGATTTTTGCTTACAGGGACTATTTAGTTGCAATAGCCAAACACATTTTGATGGGGAAGTTGCATATCTCTTTTGGAAAACTGGAAAGTGACATTTAAATTTACATTTTACATTTGCGGCATTTAGCAGACGCTCTTATCCAGAGCGACTTACAAAGGGCTTTGCTTCTGATCACAGAATACATCCTAGGTAATAGTACGGATAGGCCAGAATTCAAAAAACCATTGAGTCAGACTACTACTACACTACAGGAGTCAATGTCATTACCAAGTGTTTTGCAAGTTAGATGTTTGCCAAGAAGCACAAATAACCATAGACAGACATACAATTTAAGAACAACGGCAAGTGGTATCAGCTGAGTTAGTGCTCTGGTAAGAACTCAACAAACAGGTGGGTCTTCAGTCTACACTTGAAGATAGCAATAGACTCTGCAGTCCTAGCAGCTAATGGAAGATCGTTCCACCATCTTGGAGCCAGGATGGAGAATAGTCTGGAGCTTTGTCTTCCATGAGACTTTAAGCATGGAGTTTCAAGTCGAGCCAAGCATTTTTTAAAATTAAAGTGCTCATCTTTACCTTATTTTCTATATATGCCAACATTTTAGATTATTTAAATTCTGGTATTTAGAACACTGCATTTTTACAGTGGGTCATTGCTGTTTGACCTTACAAATAAACCAACGATTATAAAATGAAGCATAATCTAAGAACTGACAGAAGCTATTTTTGTGGACACTGACACTGCCTGCTGTTTCTTAAGAACTGGCCTAAAGGCTGGAGTTCAGTGAACCTCTAAAACTACCTCCACATCAAAAATGAGTTTTCAATGCATTTCAGAGCAGTATAGCAGATTCTAATCACAGAAAGAAACGGGTTAGAACAAAAACTCATGGAACAAGAAACATTTTCTTTATGTAAGTCATATGCATTATGTAAGTCACTTACCCTGGGCGGTATTTATCTACAGATTTCTACTGATGCCGCAACACTGAAGTATTTCTGTTGTTGTACTTCCAGTAGGCATGTTGCCAGGTGTGTGTGTGTGGATTCAGGGTCCAAGGATTGTGATTGGAGATGCTGTTTCCTTGTGTTTCAGATAGCTCTGCAGTTCCCCCACAGGTTCTGGGACCGTAAGATCCAAGGAGCTGATTACTTTGGCCATGTTCCGCCCAGTCCAGAGAAGAGGGGATTGTTCAGTGTGTTTTATGACATGACTCCTCAGGTTAGACAATATCTCACTAGGACTCATTTATTAATTGCACAAAATATTTTTCTTTTGTCCGTTTGTGGCTGATTCCATAATGTTATGGAGAGACTAAATTCCACACAACAATTATACTTCTCAGCGGGTAGTATTGGCCTTCCACTAATCTTGATAACTGCTGCAAGAAAACCTTGCACCTCCAAATTGGTAGCATTTTATAACAAGGAAATGGAACTTCATTTATATTTGCCTGATCACATTATGAACCAGTGTTGCCACAGGTCATGGAATTTTAAAATGTTTATTCTAAAAATGAGAAGTTGGGTTTATATATTTATTTATTTTGTGGTGTCATGACCAAAAAAAAGTGTGGGCTGCCCATTGGTTGAAGAATATCCTGTGAATTATCCTGTGAAGGTCTTGGTATGCTTGGGCCCTTAATACCTGCCTGTCACCCATGCCTGCAGGGAGACCAGTGTGTGTTGATGTCGGTGATCACAGGAGAAGCTCTGGAGATGGTCCGGGATCTGCAGGACAGACAAGTGGTGGACCTCTGCATGAGGGTGCTGAGGGAACTCTTCAAGGAACAGGTAAGCTTATCATTCAAAATGTATTATTAGTGTTTGTTTATTAATTGCTTGAATGTGTAAATCGCAAGAATAATTCTGGACACAAAGATATCTGTGATGATGAAAATGAATGCAAACATGGTTGGCTGTAGGGTATATAATCTTTGATCATACAGAACTGAATATGAGCAAGGGGGAAAAAACCCCAAAAATGAATGGATCGCTGTGGCGCTGGTTTCAGACAGAGCAGTAATGTGAATCAGAACCTAAGTCAATGAGCATTTTCGGTTCTGTGCTGCAGGAGGTTCCGGATCCAATAAAGTACTTTGTTACACATTGGAATAAGGACATGTGGTCTCAGATGTCATACAGCTTTGTGAAGACAGGGGGCAGCGGGGAGGCCTACGACATCATCGCTGAGGATGTGCAGGGGAAGGTCTTCTTTGCCGGCGAGGTGAGATGGTCTCTTCTGAATAGCATTAAACATGAAATTGGCAGCACACTCAGGAATGGCTAGAAGACCCGCCAGGTGTTGTGAGGTGCCTGCTTTAACAAATGCTCTAAAACAAGTGATTAATGAGTTAAATCAGGCGTGTTCAAACAGGTGAGTAACCAAACTGCTAGATAGGAGGAGCAGAGTTAGACACACCTGGCCAGCAGGTCTTAAACCTGCTTTGTTAGAAAAGATGAAGTGGATAGCTTCAGGTGTTCCCCTTTTTTGTGAAAATAGTAAATGTATTCAAAAACAATTAGAAATGTAATTAGCAAGTAAACATAACCTTGATTCTGTTAAATATAATGGTCAAACAAGAAAATGACAATTCACATGCATTGTTCTTGCATGGATGCAATATATATCCACATCTGTGTCTCTGATTCTTCACGTCTTGGGCGACCTGGTGACTGTAAACTAACACTAGTTATGCCTTCTTTACCCCTTTTTGCAGGCTACAAACCGGCACTTTCCTCAAACAGTAACGGGTTCTTATCTGAGTGGAGTGCGAGAGGCCAGCAAAATGGCGGCGCTGTGATGCTTCCAGGCAGCAGCCGCCCAGAGTGGAGAGATCTCCCCAGAGCTCGGCTTATGAGGTGCAGCTGCTGAAAGCTCCAGTCAGCAGGAATAACCCAACCAACACCGGCACCATTTCTGCTACCTCTACCAGTTCCATCCTGGAATACGACAAGGGTGGAGTTAGAGGATGGGTGGAGTTAGGAACCTGAGAGATACAATGTGTGCATTTCCCATGGTGTTTATCATTTCTGAATCTGGCCAGGATGATCTGATGTCCATTCTTGGTTGAACTTTAAGGTGTTTGATGCAGTGGCATCCAGCTTGTTTCGAAGATTTTTTACCATGGTTGTTTAATGTGATGGTGCTTCTCAGAAGATCATGCTTGAAAACCTCTCTCTAGTCTCCTTTTCCACTTTAGGGCTGGATGATTGAGTACAGCTAATGAACTCTTCAGATCACATTTCCCCCTAAACAGTTCAGCACGGAACTCTTGCAAACCATGCTCACTGCCACTGAACCATTTGGGATGGATGGCTTAATGACAGACTGGTTCTACATGTTCCATTTCATCAGACATATGCAATTACTAGACCTGTTTAAAACAATGGTAACATAATTATGACAAGCACCACTGAAAAAATTGCACAGCAATGACATTTTAATATTCCTTCTAAAAGCATAGATTTGATCATCTATATTTGAGCATTATAACCACAAACAAATACAGCAAGAGACAGAACTGCTTGTATATTTATTTCAGCATAAACATGTATTTTAACGTTTCCTTGACATAAAATTGGACGTAGTCACACTATTTTGGACTTGCAGTGCATGAAGGTTTGGTCTTCGTAGTCTTCAATATCTAGTTCGTCGGTACAGTACCATGCACTTTATTACCACACAGTGGTGGATGAATTACTCAGTGGCCCAGGGTAATCCGGGGTAGTGTTTGTCCATAAAAATATACACAACCAGAAATATTAGGCAAGTCAATTTTATTTATATAGCACCTTTGATGCACACTGGCAATTCAAAGTGCTTTTGAAGTGCTTTTATTAAGCTTATATGTGTACCCTGTCAATTTTTTGCTTTAAAGGATCCAGTGAAACGATGGATGTGACATTATGAAACTTAGTTTTCAACATTTGTATTTCTACAAAGTAAGGTAATACTTTTCGCATAATGAAATAATTGCCTCTGACACAAACGTTCTGTACATAGAGTGGCAGGAAAAGTTCATATTAATTTAAAATATTTACTGTATTTATTATGATCGACTGAAACAGCCTCATAAAACGTCAATATATACATTCTATAATACATTCTGTAATCTGACCTGTACTATATCTTTAACTTTTTGTAACAATTTGTCTTTCCTCCACTCCCCAAAACCAAAAATAAAACTGCGTAAATTGTGCGCCTTTTCAAACACACGAACGCGTCCTTTGAATGTGTGGCGCCACTGTTTGGATATACATCACCTTGCCGCTCTGACTCGGAAGGCAGATAATGTGATTGTGTAGCTAGTAAGCTAGTTATGAATTGCAGATGTTTTTAAAAAATACGGATGCTAGCTAAGTGGAAAATCCATCGACTGTACGAAGCTAACTGACAAACGAACTGGCTGGCTAGCTGCTTACTTGTATTAGGCCTAGCTGGGGGGAAAGTGTATTGAAAAATATGACGCTAGCTAGCTAACTATTCGGCATCATTTCATTTTTATTTTTAAAGTAATTGTGAGTAACTGGGCTAGCACATTACTCACAGTCGTTACTAGCTCTGAAGTGTTTTACTGTGAATTAGCCGCCTCTCCTATTGCTTAACAAGGCGCTTCTGCGCCATGCAAAGATGCCCCACGAATGGCCTGCGCATCGTTGCGCATGCTAGCTGAGTAATATTAAAATATCTGGCTAGCTGGATTTCATCCTTGTTTCTTGCCAGTTTTTTTTTTATTATTTTTTTACCAAGATAACACGGTGGTCTCTGAACACTTGACTAGCTAGCTAACATCAATCAACTAATTGGCCATATTCTCTCAGTTGGGTTTGGGTCCCAGGGCAGCAGCTACCATGACTGGCATCCAGACCAGAGGTGGTAATGGCCTCAGAGCTCTTGATGGTCTTGCACCTAGCTGTGTCTTTTGACGGAGCAGATTGCTTATTTATTTATTTGTTGGACATTATGTCTAGCTAACCTGTTGTGTTAACAATTTCTAGACTCCGTGGGAGATGGCTCGGATGATGAACCCTTGAGTAAATTTATTAAACGCACACCGACGCCGGAGAGGACGCACTATTCAGAAGATACAAGTAAGGAAAAGCCCAGGTTACAGACCCAAGACCTGACGACGACCTCGTTTTCCTTAAAAAAATCCGTTTTCATATCATACGCACCCCTTGCTAAAGTATTGGTGGGCACGACATATTTCTAAAGAGTCGGGTATCTATCGCTTTATGTAATTTGAACGAATGTCTCCTCCGCCAGCACCGGCTGTGGACGGCACGGGTGGCGGGACTAAGAAGCTTTCGTCTACGTCGCCAGACTCTGACTTTGCTGAAGACGCTTCAGTGAAGGAGCTTCCTAAAGAGTGTGCGTCAGCTGCAGGTGACCTCGTGTATTTGATTAAAAAAGGTCATTGTGCTCACTTTTAGTTTTGTAAAAAACGACGCCCCAGCAAAATGTGGACAGAACAAAACGAGACATGGACGTTGGAGTATCACTTTTGTCTCCAAACATCAGTAGACCAGTGTCTCAAATGTGATTCTTGGCTCTTATAGTTGAACCAGGGAAATAATGGAATGGTGCCTTTCTCACCTTGCATTTTTAAAATATATTGTAGGTTTTACATCATGTGCTTTGATTTTTAGAGTCACCTGGACACAGCTCAGACAGTGAGCCTCTAAGCACATTGCTTAAATCTAAGGGGCTTGTTCCTGGGATTGCACAGGGAAAACAGAAGACTTGTGAGACTCATGGTGGGATCTGTCTATCAACTCTGTTAATGGTTTTGAATTCGCGATGGAGAATCCTTTGTGATATTGTAATTTAAGACAGACATACTGTCTAAAACAAACACCATCTCTTATTAATTGCTAACTTATCTGGCAGATATTTAGAAATTGCATCCATCCTGTGCGCCCCTTAACCAATACCCCTTAACACTACAGTGGACAGTCCTCTGAAAAACTCTCACTCTAGCTCATTTAGTATTTTAGGTAATAAAATGTTTGTCAGGTGGTGAATGTGTATTCGCCGATGCGGTGCACATGTGTAAAAGTGAACCACAGAAAAATGGCTTCAGTTTCCAGTCTGCAGAGAGTTTGAGGATAAGGGATGTCTGTAGGTTGCTGTGTTGTAGGTAGTTAGGACAGGTTAGGGGTGTATTTATTGCAAGGTTGGTGACTGTGGCCCTGAACAGAGAATGGGGGTGATTTGTTTCCTCTACATTGCTAGTGGTAAAGGAGTCCTCGGGCTCGGAGGATGACCAGCCACTGATGACCCTGATCAAGAAGAAGAAGACAGAACAAGAAGAGTCAGCAGCACTGGGTAAAGTTGAAGCACCATGTTATCTGGCTGAAGTGAGAACTTTTACACCAGATATTTTGAGGACACTTTGAACAGGTGGCAAAGGCACAAGGATTTTACTTTTTCTTTCAATTGTAGATGCCAAAACCCCCAAAAGGCGTAAAATGACAGCGAGAGCCTCCAAGCTGAGACAGTCATCTCAAGTGAAGACCACCCAGAAAAGAGGACGAAAAGGTGACTTTTGGAAACCCCAGTCTTTGCAGATGTGCACTTTAGTTGCCTGGTACATCTGTAGCACAGACACCCAGCATGTGGTTTTGTGGTGGTTTTATCCTGTTTTTGTCCTGATAAAACCATCATAGGCAAGGCGGAGGCTAAGAGAATGGCTCCAGCACCTTCCACAGCTGAGAACCAGAAGCTTAAAAGGAGAGGGAGACCTAAGAAAGCGGAGACACAGGCAAAAGGTGAGATGGATCACCTGTCAGGCAGCATGGGCTAAAGTTGTTATGGCTTATTTTACAGCAATTTTAACAAATAAAAAATACAAATATCTATGCACTCATTATCCTAATATTTGACATATATTTGACAAATATAAACATCACTTCAAAAATGTTTTACGTTTCCACTTCTAAACGATCTCCCTACAGCGCCCTCTAGTGACACCTCCGATGATGAGCCCTTGAGCTTGCTGGTTAGGAAGAAGAGTCAGCCAGAAATAAAAAAGGCAGTAGTGTTGCTGAAGAGGATGTCTAAAAGTGATGTTATGGACGTGATTGCACAGGGACGTGCGCGCATTCGAGAGCAGACTGGCACGGCTAGCGCAGGTAAGAACCGCAAACGTCCAGCACTGCTAGCAAGTAGACAGTGTTTTTGGTACACTAGAGCTTCCCTTGAGCATTAAGGTGAAAATGTATCTGCACGTTTAATTGACAGTTCTATAAAACGGGTATTAACTCCATGAATTGGATAATCGTTTTGTGAATTGTTTAAAAAAAATCGCCGAATGCCAGGAAAAAACACTTGTGGAATTCTGAGAAATTCAGAATTCTGTTGACTGTGGTCTGAAATTTTGCGGAGCATATTGTTAATGTACAATGACCTGTAGGGGGCGCTGTGGAGAGCTCAGACGAGGAGCCTCTGAGTCACAATGTTAAGAGGCTGAAGCATCAGGGCAAACCTGCAAGGGGCAGCCCCGGGGCAGGTAAGAGGTGCCCTCTGGCAGGCCATCATCGTCCATTTATGCCTCTTGGTGTCATAGATATGCTGTAGATATAACTACTTTTTGCTTTCCTGGTTAGATAAATCTGTTTGAGCAAAGTTTATTTCTCAGTTAAGACAATATCTATGTTGAAAGTTAGGCAGAACTAGTACAGAGGAGACATTAATTCATGAGATGGGTCTCATTCAGTGTTTAGTGTAGTTTAAGGCTAGACCTAAATACTAACTGGTAAACTGCCAACCGGACCTTGATTCTGTGTTTTGCTGGCTGTGGGGAAACCTTGGTGAAAGAGCTGACTGATATTAACACTATGAAACAGATAACAGCTCAGACGACGAGCCCCTGGTCAAGCAGGTGAAGACGGCACAGGGCAAAAATAAGTGCAGAGAGAGGACCAATGGGGAAGAGGACACGTGTGAGCAGGGTGAGTTAGGAGAGCGTGTTGGACACTGCGATGTGCGGCCTGTATGTTGACATGGCTTAATGATGACTTAAGAATGAGAGCCCAGACTGTGAAGGTCTGTGAAGGTTTTGCAGAGAATGACTTGTTGAGAGAAGTCAAATGTTTGTCTTACCCTGAGTGGCCAGAAGTAGGAAGTGCATTGAGTAGTCAGAATTTCCATACTGAAAAACGAATGAAGTCACTGACAGCAGAGTATCTGTCTGATGTGACATAATGATGTGATCCTAAGCTGTACGGTTAATAATATGCAGTAGTAACTCAGCAGTCAGGCAGAAGGCTCTGATGAAGACCTCACTTGCAAAGGTGTCCACATTGTCTCCTCCTCGTTCAGAGTCAAAAATGGGCGAGGAGTTAAAAGAAGACTTGGATGACCAGTGTCTTGATGAGAAGACCTCTGACAACGTGCCCCCGTCTCCTGTGCGAGAGTCCAGCAACAGCTGAACAGCACACGTGTGCGCACAAATGAACACGAGTGAGTTTTCACCATCCATCACACTCCAGCCTGTTTCTGGTATTTGTTTACGTGTTATCTGTAAGTCACCAGCATCTGTTGTTTTTACAGACCGAGCCTGACGGCAGGACGAGGCAGCAGATAGATGCGTCATTCTGTGATCAGAAGTTCTCTTTCATTGCTTTATTTATTTATAGCAATGACAGTATTAAACTGTCAAAATGATTTGTTTCTCATAACTCATGTTGCGCATGAATGCATGAAATAGTTTTTTTTTTAATGGTTTTATATTTTTTAAGGTGTTCATCTGTTTTTGGCCTCTTATGTTGTGTGTGCCATTGTTTTGCTTTGGGGGTGTTTGTAGAAAACAAACTAGGTGTAATTCAACTACCAGGGCTTCATTTTTATTCAGAGTTATATAGAGATCGAAAGGATTTTGATAATTGTGGATAAGTATGTGAAAACTGAGTTAAACAAGACCGTATGAAAGAGTTATAGTTCAGATTTGTTGTTTTGATATTAGTTTCATGCTTTTAAAATCTGCCTTTATTTTGATGGTGTGCTTCTTGTTTTTAATGTGATTTTTAATAAGATGGAGCAGTGTGAAAACCGATTGTAGGAATTGGAAATACATGTCAGTATTGAGCCGTTATCTTGTCGTACAGGTCTGTTGGTGTGCATATTCCAAACATTCCAACATTCAAAACGCTAAAAAGCTTAAACGAAGGCTGTGATTTATAACGAAGAATGTGAAGCCGTGACCACCGCTTCCTCCACTTTATACCATACTCCAAACTTTTAACAAAAGCTGTAGACATGGTGAATCTGAGTAGTGGCACTACCTGCATCACCATTGGGTCATCACAAATAATACGTGTCTGGGCATAAATAGTTAATGATCCACATTTTCAGCTAAATCTGGATGACTGAATATTGTTTTTATATATATATATATATATATATATATATATATATATATATATATTATATATATATATATATATATATAAACATAAACGTTTTGTTTAATGTCAGGATCAAAATTGTAATTAATTGAAATCTAGTTTATACTTAATTTTAAACCTAACGTGATAATCAAATAACTGGGACAATGTAAAAGGTGGTCATAGGACATAATTTAATGCTATAAACATTTATGTTTATAGCTGCCCTTCGTTTATTTCCAGTTTGAAGACAGAATTGCATACAAACTATTATGAATAGACAATTAAAAATAAACAAAATCAGGGTTACATATGGCAGAATATAAAATTTTAGGAACTTGAGTTTAGAATTATTAATGAGTTTGAGATCTAAGGATAAAGTTAATGTAAACCAGCAAAAATGGTTAAATTAGTAGCAATTTTGCTCAATTTGTTTAGTTTGTTTTATTGAGTGAAAATTGATTAGATTGAAGAAGTTCCAGCATATGGTCAATACTGATAAATATATCGCTTAGAGCATGAATCTACATTTTGAAGAGAAGAAATATTTGCAGTATTGAATAGTTTCCTTCTCTAATTCACAGAGTAAGTGCAATTCAGATATATTCATAAAATAAAATACAAATTAGTTTCAAGGGTCCACCTTATCCCAAAAGGTTGAAAATAAGTTATTTTATCTTGCAAGAACTACAGTGTTTATAAGGAAGTAACTAGCGGGCCTTTTCTCAGGTCACATCAATAAACACATTCCAAAAGTCCTTGAGAAGAAACAACTGTATACTAAGTTTCTTGCAAATTAGTTTTTGCATTTTTTGTCCACCAAATTGATACCATCCAACAGAAGTCCTGGTATAACAGACCTTTCTGTCCAGAAATCAAATGTACCTTATATAAATGTAAACCAAAGGCAAACTACACTTAACAGCAGACTTTAGATTCTGTCGTTAAAAAATTAACCTCAGTGGTGAGCAAGAACATTCAGAGGCCTGGGTAAGGTATCAAAGTAAAAAGACGTTTAATAAAAGTATTTAACGAAAATGGATCCTGAGATGTCTGTTACATACACTCAAAGCGTCTGCGAGAGAGACCTGCCCCTCTTCATAGTCATAGTCCTTTATACGCTCTACTGCTGGTTATAGAATTGTTTATGGACAGAATTATGGCTGTCAGGCCTCATTGGTCCCATCCTTGCCCGATGAGGTGGGTGCTATCTCTCCCTCCGCTGGGTCATCAGGTCAAGACTTCTGCTCCTTGGTTGAGCAGGTGGTTTTATTATTTTGTATACAGAGGCAGCCTGTGATGTGCTATAATTATGAATGCCTGCTTCTTTATACACAGAGTGCTCACATGCATAGATATACACTCACCAGCCACTTTATTAGGTTCACCTGTGGAATCATCACATGGCAGCAACTCAATGCATTTAGGCATGTAGACATGGCCAAGACGATCTGCTGCAGTTCAAACAGCATCAGAATGGGGAAGAAATGTGATTTAAATGACTTTGAATGTGGCATAGTTGTTGGTGCCAGACAGGCTGGTCTGAGTATTTTAGAAACTGCTGATCTACTGGGATTTGCACACACAACCATCTGTAGGGTTTATAGAGAATGGTCCGAAAAAGAGAAACTATCCAGTGAGCGGCAGTTTCTGTGGGTGCAAACGCCTTGTTGATGCCAAAGGTCAGAGGAGAATGGCCACACTGGTTCGAGCTGATAGAACGGCAAGTCAAGTAACTCAAATAACCAGTCTCTGAATGTTGAACCTTGAAGCGGATGGGCTACAGCAGCAGAAGACCACACTGGGTGCCACTCCTGTCAGCTAAGAACAGGAAACTGAGGCTACAATTTGCGCAGGCTCACAAAAATTGTACAATAGTACAACAGTCACCAGATCTCAATCCTATAGAGCACCTTTGGAATGTGGTGGAAAGGGAGATTCTCATCATGGATGTGCAGCCGACAAATCTGCAGCAACTGTGTGATGCTATCATGTTAATAAGGACCAGACTCTGAGGAATGTTTCCAGTACCTTGTTGAATCTATGCCACGAAGGATTAAGAGAGTTCTGAAGGTGAAAGGGGGTCCAACCCTGTACTAGCAAGGTGTAGCCACCTAATAAAGTGGCAGATGAATGTATACACAATTGTGTAAACATTACAAGCCTTATATGCTTATAGAAATTAAAATCCTCATAGGTCAGAAAGAATTTATGGATTAATTTATGGTGAATTTATTGTTAATTTATGGATCTTTTTCAGTGTCACCAGAACCTGAACCCATTATTACTTGAAAAAAATGTCTGAAATTCATTCAGGTATGCAAAAATTCAAGTCAAAATTCAGGTTCAGGTCGAATCTCAGGTTCAAGTTGAAATTCAGGTCGGGAAAACATCCGGGATACTTAGGATGAACAAACAAACTCAGAGCTAATCGAACTGCATCTGGCCAATCACAAAACATCTCCGAGGTCATTGGGAGGTGCGTCTTTCTGCTAAATTTCCTATTCACCGTATTTTGCCACGCCCACTTTCAAGTGTGTGTTTCTTCCGCCTTTGTGTTAGAACTTCCGGTCAGCTATATTCGCATTAGTGTACACTACTACATTTTAATGATTTTTTTCATAAAATAGGCATTCTTGTCTATTTACTTCTTTACTTAATTACTTAAAATTACAAAATGAATGCAAGGAAAAGATGTGGCCACTGATTATAATATAGTTACTTATCTGATAGCCTCCCAAGCACCCGACGCGTTTGCTTAATCGGAGCTTCATAACCGAGCCATTTCTCGGGATAAGGATGATCTGGTGTTGGTTTCCCCTCCACAAAATGATAAGAGCAGACTAATGGACGTTTGGGTGGATATTTTAAATTTAGCGCCTTCAGCCTTAGACGCAGGTCCTCGTCTTTGGAAGGCGGTGGATATAAGTTATAAGGTGCCCCGCAACACTCAGATCTTTTCGAGCTGTGTTCGTAACACTGTTGGTCAAGCCAAGTTTTCCTCTTCTTCCAATTATTGTGACACCCTCTAACTCAGGAGTGGCCAACCTGCGGCTCTTTGCCTGGTTTCATGCGTCTCCCCAGCCGGTCCGCTCTCACCTGCACTAACGGTCTGTGCCGTGGCCCGGTTACCTCATCAGCTCTGAGGGCGACACACCGCTACACCTTCGTGGTGCGCGGTTTGTTTACAAGCCTAGCGACCCGCTAATACTTTTAAAACCTGCGTAGTGGAAAACGGGAGACTAGCGGCATGAAGTGTCTGTGATATTGTGATTGTGCTTTGAGTCTCGTTGGTGAGACGCGGTTCTTCTGTCACACGTTTTGGAATAAACCACATACGAGGTGCAGGAAAGGCACCGCACACGACTGAGGGAGCTTCAAAACTACTGACGCTGTCTGTTCTCTTCTTCCTAAAGATGAGCGCAGGTCAGTGGCGTTGTAACGAGTGTTGATAAGAGTTTATCCACTTTTTACCTAGAAAACAACAGTTGCATACATAACGGAGCTCGTAGTGTGCTCCAAACGTGACAAAGTCCTGAAGCACATCACGCCTTATGTTTATATCGAAGTTTGTGTTCGTTTTTTTACTTAATTTGTGTCCATTTTATATCCCCCCCGCTAATAATTTACACTCGCCACCCCTCTTGGTCTCTGACGGGTTGGCCACCTCTGCTCTAACTGAACATATTATGCTAGTCATTTTGTGTTTTTGTCGTTTTGCTTGTAATCGGTATCAGCGTATCCGTAGCACCGGAAGTTCTAACACAAAGTCAACCAAGATGGCCCTGCCCAGCGTTGTCATGGAAAATAGCGTGAATAAGGGTGCTGTCCTTGTTTGGCGTGTAAGTAGCATGTAAGCAGTACGAAAGTGACCTGTATCACCCAGAAATGGCACCTTGTGGCAGCTGCCACATAATTGTGGCACTTAGTGTGGCCTCCGCTGTCCAGAAACACCACCTGTCTCTGCTGACAGGCATCTAAAGACACTTTTTGGAGACTCTGGGTATTGGCCACTCACTTAAATCATCCCGACGAGCCCTGAATCGCCATTCATGTTGAGTGAAAGATACTAGCCGACATCCATCTAGGCAGCTCTAAATTACTAGTTCAGAATACTGTTTGGCAGTAATGTTGAATTCAGGTTATAGGAGGGTACGTGAATCTACATTACAGTGGTAGACCGTTAACAGCACTGTACATTGTACACCCGGATTTCAACTTCGACCCGAACCCAAATTTGGACCCGAACCCAAATATCTGCCCAAACCTGAATATTTACATTTACGGCATTTGGCAGACGCCCTTATCCAGAGCGACTTACATTTTTATCTCATTTTTTATACAAGTGAGCAATTGAGGGTTAAGGGCCTTGCTCAAGGGCACCTCAGTCATGGCCTCAGGTCTGGGAATCGAACCCACGACCCTCCGGTCACAAGACCAGTTCCCTACCACCAGGCCATGACTGCCCTGAATATCTACCCGAACCTGAATTTTAACTTGAATTTTGCATACTTGAATGAAATTCTTATTACTTTTTTTCCAAGTAATAATGGTTTCAGGTTCAGGTTCTGGTGACACTGAAAAAGATCCATATTAGTTGCTGCATGCAATCTCCACAGGAAAAATGCAATTCTCGCATTGATGCTGAATTTTGTCCTATGGTGGGATCCGTAGCTAGCGGCGCCGGAAAGTTTAGTTATGCAGAAATTTGAGGAAGTGCTCCCTAGCTAGCTAGTTTACATTCAAAGTGTCTCACTATGCGGTTTTAAACGTAGCGCTTTTCCTCAGAGGTACGACCCGTTATGTCTGTTAGGACGATGAAAATCACCAAAATGCTTAAACCTGCTTGTACCCGCTCGGAGCTAGTTGGCTAACTAGCTAGCTGGGTTACACGGGCTACATTCACTCCTCCAGCATCAAACGCACACCGAACCTCACGACCGACCTGCTCGGCCCCAACGCCGTGTGATGTGAGCCGGTGTAGACGAGCCAACCGTCCCCGTCGTCCGGTAAATCACGAAGCTCCTGTCAAACCTGACGAGACTCGTTAGCCAAAATCTGTTCAGGCCATTCAGGTTAGCTGGCCGCACTCATCTGACCGCTGTAACCCACCCAGACAGCATTTCAAACCTTACGTTAACGGTTCATCTGTCTGTTTTGCCATTAAATAATCGTATTCCGACTTGCTTTAAAGCGGTGAATACTCTTAAGTGTAACGTTAGATCATAATTCGCGGCCTCGTGATGGTGAATATCATTTGGTGGTGACCTGAAGACTTTGTAGATCACATTTAGCCCAACCTCATCTAGAAATGGCAGAACTGCGATGCAGGAAAACGGGAGAGAAGGACGAGCCTGCACCTGAAGGACTGTTGGACCAGCTCCACCAAGGTAGGGCAGTTATTTCTCTACTTACTGGTGTGTGCATTTTATCATTTATACACACACATGCACACACACATTGCATTTTCTATGTTAATTTGTGGTAGTGTAAGTACATTCGTAGGTGCTTTTGGTAAACGTTTGTGAAACTTTTCAATAGTTGAGACGAGAGACGAGGACAACAGAACCGCAGGTGCAGATACTGGAGCGGCGGGTAACGCAGGTGGAGACAGTCGTGCGGGTGGCACAGATGGCATCTTACCCCCTACAGATGAAGAGAAAGTAGATCACACCTCAGCCAACAGCACTGCCTCAGCAAAAGCAGCTCAGACATGCAGTAAATGTGAGCATTTCCACCCCAACAACGTTTTAGTAGTAAAACACTACGTTTTTCCATTAAGGGTTAGCTGAGCTTTCTCTGATAGGTTTTTGTTTGTTCACATAGAGATGTGCTTGGGTATTAGATTTCAAGCAAAGCAGATTTTTAACTGTGGAAAATTGTGTGTCAGAAATCGGTATCGCATTACAATAGCATGTTTGTGCTTTGCTTTCAGAATCTCGAATGTAAAATCAGGGTTAATGTGGCAACACTTGAGGGCATTGCAGTTGTTATTGAATGTAAATTAACAACTGCAAATAACTCACTCATTGTGTACCTCAGTGCAGTATTGACTCTCTCTCTCTCTCTCTCTCTAGCTGTTCTTTTGCAGCGTGTAGTTAAGTTGTTCATTGGTTGCCTAGCAGCAGTCACCTGTGGAATGGTATATGCGGTGTATCTGTCTACCTACCACGAGAGGAAGTTCTGGTTCTCCAGCAGACAGGTGAGGTTACACCACCACGTTGGGTGTTGGCACTGAGAGCACCTTATTACTCCTACGCTCGCACAGTTTGGGCATGTTCGCATTCATCCGGTATCCTCTTCGTGTACGTAGCCGAAGGCAGCTGTAAAAACGCAGACTGTATGATTTTGAAGCTCTGATGCTGATGCTTTTCTCGTGTGTTTAGGAACTGGAGAGGGAGATAACCTTCCAAGGGGGCAGTGGTCTCTATTACTACTATTATAAACACATGCTGTTCGCCTCCTCCTTCGAGAAGGGTAATGAAACCTTAGCTTTGATGTGTCTGGAATATTTAGTTACACAGATGGCCCAGTATATTGTGTAGACATCATTGTAAAATATTGTTGGCAATTTCTTATATGCTCACTGGCCAGTGTAGCTTTTATATTTATATGGTGTTTTGTGTTTTAGTGTTTGGCAAGTAAACTCCAGTGCAATTCTAGGAAAGAATGGTCCTCTGTTCAGATCACTGTCTGCTGTTATATTCATCTCTCATGGTTAATAATGCTTAATGGACCTTTAAAAGTTCTTTAAAAAATTGATGTCAGAATGGAGGTATGCAGTTCTCGTATCAAATTGAATCTGATGGATCTCTGACTGTGCTATCCCCCTGTGCAGGTGTGTACGAGCTTACGCGGGATAACAGGACGGTGTCTGGCCAGACCATAAATGCAGTAGAGCAGCTCTCGCTCTATCCAGAGCTCCTCAGCAGTCTGCTCTACAAACTCAGTGGCAGTCAGGTCTGCCATTGCCAGACCATGGTTATCAGCCTTGTCCCACAGAGTTATATTGTGGCCATTTCCCTTAGTACTGTTCCCATGCTATTAATGCTGTTCACACATGAGACCGGACCACCTTTCTACACAGAAAACCGTGTGTGTGTGTGTGTAAAGTAATATACCTCTTTAAACTTTAAAGGAAAACTGAACCCTTCCAAAAGTTTTTCCCATAATGTCTAAATTTTCATTCAAAGTACACTTAATTCATAACACTAAACAAAAGGGGTGTTTGTTCACCTATTATCATCCCTCTTTCTTTATCCCCCCTCTCTCTCCCTCCATCCCTCCCTCCCTCCCTCTCACACTCCTCCCTCACTCTCCTTCTCCCCCTTTCCCACTCTCTCTCTCTCTCCCTCTCTCTCTCTCTCTCCATGCTGTAGGATGCCATTGAGCCAGTGTATTTCTACATAGGGGTGGTGTTTGGTCTGCAGGCTGTCTACGTCACAGCGCTGTTTGTGTGCAGCTGGTTGATGAGTGGCACCTGGGTAGCGGGCATGCTGGCTGTAGCCTGGTTCGTCATCAACAGGTGAGATTGTTGCAGACGTCTTATGCAGGTCTTCACACCTGCAGCGGCTCACCAGAAGAGCTGGCTTCATTCGTACTTTTAATTCACAACTGTCTCGTCTGTCAATACTGGGTCCAGTGCAAACCATCAGTGATATTTTAGGTTCAATTAATGTTTTCCAAACTGTACTGTAGAAGAAGGTTGGATGCAGTAATAACTTCAGATGCACTTCAGGTTTTCCTAACTGTGGCCATGTTTTGTGCTGGTTTGTTGGTATGGCTAACACATATCTGAGTGCATAGCTCATCACAGACAGCTGTGTTCTCTCTGCATTTGTCTGTGCAGGCCGGACACGACAAAAGTGGACTACGCCATCCCCCTGCGGGACAACTGGGCCCTGCCATACTTCTCCTGCCAAGTAGCCGCACTAACCGGCTTCCTCAGCAACAACGTCAGCTCCGGCGTGGAGGTGCGCTCACTACAGCAGCTCTCACGAGCACCACGCACCACCGCGAGGCTTAAACGTGCCGGAGGGGTACACGCAGTGTGCTCACTACAGACATTACTCTCCAAACACTCAGGGTTTGAATCTCAAGGTTGCGGTGTTCAGTAGGGTTACTGGAGAGGGTTTTTATTTTTTTATGTTCTGTTTTGTCTGCTAATTATGCATGTGTAAGGATGCCTGTTCCTGTTTGTTTTAGATGTTTTGTTACCTTCTGATGAGTGTGACTACGTTCAGCTTCATCGTGATGTGGGAGCACAGCCACTGTGTGCTCTTCGTACAGGGCGTGGTGCTCTTATTGCTGGACTGTTTTGACCTGATACCACCCCGGAAGGTACACACACACACACACACACACACACACACTCTGTATGGATACTGAACAAACACAAAAAATGTGCCGTCTTATCAGCTGATCTGTTTCTCCTCCTCTTTCTCTGGATTTGGGTGATTGACAGATGGCAGACATCCATAAGGTGTATCTGAGCTCTTTGCTGCTGGCCTATGTTCTGCAGTACCAGAGGCCTGGTCTGCTGTCCTCCCCGCTTCTCAGTCTGCTCATAGCCACCCTGCTGGCCAGGTACCTCCAGGTAACACTTCTCGTCGCTCCAGGTAACCCCACGCACCCACTGCTAAATAGACCGGATGCTTGTTGTAATCTCATGTAATCACCTTTCTAGCAAAACATGAAGATAGGCCCCCTGGTGGCGAGATTGATGAAGATCGTGCTGCACCTGTATCTGGTCTTCACCACAGGCATCACCTTCAACTACCTGGTGAAGGTGAGACCGTGGTAGCTGCTCTGTGCGTGCCTCCGCCCACAGAACAGTGCTGGACTTCTCCCTCCTGAGTGTGTTTGTCTTTTTGTAGAGGATTCTTCCAGTGGATCAGAGTGATTTCATATTGAAATTTCTGGAAGTCAAGTTTGGATTAAATTCAACGACGTAAGTTTTAGGTGCTGGAAACACACAGACACGTGCATGTACACACAGTATTTTAATTTAATTTTATTTGTAAAGATGGTTCTTAACAGTAATCAGTAGCACATGGTGGACGTGTGTGTGTGTGTGTGTGTGTGTGTGTGCGTGTGCGTGTGTCAGGGAGTTCATCCCCAACCTGCTGCTGTGTGAAGAGGGCTTCCAGTCCCCGGGGCAGGACCTCTTCTTCCGTCTCACCCAGGCCTCTGTCCTACCTTTCTATGTACTGGTGATGCTTGTGTGTGTTCTCTCCACCATGCAGACCATCTACAGGAGACTCAGGTGTGTGTGTGGGTGGGGGCACATAATCCTTTCTGCATGTATAGTTCAGTTAGAGCTGGGCGACTAATCGATATTATCTATTAATTCGAATTTACAGTTAAGGACGATGTGTTTTTATGAAAATCGATTTTCTGAGTTTTAATTTTCACCACCGACGCTGCACTGTGGGCTCCCGTAGTTCAGTGAGTTTAGCCCCTCCCACCCATCCACCCTCAACACACACACACACACACACACACACACACACATAAACATGACGGCGGAGCTTGTGCCCAAGAAAAGAGCAACTAGCTCCGTGATCTGGAGTTGGTTTGGTTTTGCAGCGTCAGACGTAATGTTAAATGTGCCATATTTTTGTCAATTGTGATTTTTTACTCCCCAATCGAAATTCGTCCTCCGCTTTTAACCCATCTGTGCAGTCAGAACACACACACACACACACACTAGTGATTACTAGGGGGCTGTGGATCACACGTGCCCAGAGCGGTGGGCAGCCCTAGCTGGGCTGGGGAACCGAACAGGGGAACCGAACCCACTTCAATGGATTATACTTTCGCGAGTGACCGTAGCGCACGGCTCCGCACACCTCGCGTGAAACTGCGCGAACGGCGCAAGCGTTTATACGTCCGAAACTATATGTGGTAGTATAAAGTAACACCCCTCAAAAACGGGAATGAACATTTACCTGACAAAAATTAATGTTGCATTGTGTTCCAGGTTTGAAAAGTGCTGGAATTTAGGCTAAAGTGAGGGCAGCCCTGTTCTTAAAAAGGGCACCAAATTATTTAGATCTATTTATTTTTTGAGGGTGTGTATTTATTTATTTTAAGTTTGAGGGTGCATTGTGTCAGTGCTTAAACTATGTTGAAAGCCTTCTAAAAGTTACTGGATGTTCTCACTTGTTTACAATTGTTTTTTGCTTGTTTCTGGTTGCACTTTAACCCCAAAGGGGAAATTTAAGTGAAAAATAAATTAAAACTTTTTTTAACCATTCCTTTATCATCTGTAGTTTTTTAGTAGAGGAAAATAAATCTATTAAAATCGAAAATCGGATTAAAAAATTTTTTTGGGGGGGCCATATCGCCCTGCTCTAAGTTCAGTACAGCTGTTGTGTGATCAGTTGAAGGACATTTTCAGTGAGATGACTTGACTGAAAGATTTAGGGCCAAGCGGTTTTTTCCATTCTCTGCATTCTTAAAAAAGGATTGTGGGTAATGTATTTCTGAGTGTCTGCTGCTGTTTGTGCAGTGGTGAGAGCCTGAAGGGTAGTGTGCAGATGGAGGATGGGCGGATAGGAGAGCGTCCGGAGGTGATCTACCACGTCTTCCACACGCTGCTGTTCGGAGCACTCGCAATGCTCTTCCAAGGGTAAATGAGTTCACTCACCACCGCTGTTCACTAATCACTATTTTCCAATACTACAAGGGACGGGGGGAAGGAAGTTGTACACGGGGGCAGGAAGTGGGACAGGGTGTGTCTGCTGTGCGGTCCTGTGTCGTCATGCCGCTCCCACTCCTGCAGGATGAAGTACCTGTGGACGCCGTATGTGTGCGCGTTCACGGCGTTCGGTGTGTGTTCTCCTGAACTCTGGATGACCGTGTTCAGATGGGTCAGACTGAAGTCAGTGCACCCTGTAGTGCTGGTGAGGATGGATGGATGGATGAAGGAAAACATGAAAGGAGTTGTGGGTGGATGAATTTTCAATACACATCATACTGTTTGGCCTGTTCTGCTCACAGGGCTGTTTTGTCTCCGTGTTGTTTTCAGGCATTAATACTGAGCACAGCAGTGCCCACCATCATTGGCTTCAGCTTGTGGAGGGAGGTGAGCTTGTCTTTCCTGTGAGGCAGCAGCTAGATAGGTGGATGTTGTGTGTAACGTACTGTATTCCTTTGCAGTTTTTTCCGCGTGTGCTGTCTGAGCTAACTGAGGTACAAGAGTTTTATGATCCTGACACTGTGGAGCTCATGAACTGGATTAAGTGAGTCTTAAGTGAGCTGTTTTTTTGTGTGTGTGTGTGTGTGTGTGTGTGTGTTGGAAGAGTGCAGTGTCATTTGGGATCATTTATCTTAATAGGGATTTTATCAGCAGCAAATTAACTTGTAAACCCCTTGTGAAACTTTTGTGAATAAAATTATCTATAAAGTGATGTGTACTGGTGGAAAGCAGTTTTGGAAAAGACTTGTGGGTAATGTAGTTCTTTGAAGCATCATTGCTTTATGTGATTAGCAGTGCTCTCTCTGTGCTGTAGAAGTCAGGCTCCACTAGCAGCTGTGTTTGCTGCCAGTCCTTCCCTGCTGGGTACAGTGAAGCTATGCACAGGGTGGCCAGTCACTAGCCTCCCCCTCTACACCGACATCAGCCTCCTGCAGAGGAGTGAGAGTGTGAGTATATGTGTGTGTCTGTCTGTCTGTCTGTCTGTCTGTCTGTCTCTCTCTCTCTCTCTCTCTCTCTCTCTCTCTCTCTCTCTCTCTCTCTCTCTCTCTCTCTCTCTCTCTCCCCCTCCCTCCCTCCCTCCCTCCTTCCCCAGGGGTCTTTCTGTCCTGGACCTTAAGGGTATTTGACATGCCCTTTGAATTAATGTCACTAACATGGGCGGGTATTGATGAAGCAGTTCTCCTTTAGATTTGCTGGTCTAAGATCTGGTTCTGTGAAGAAAGGACATGACACACACACACACAGGACTAGACTTACAGAATACCTTGAAATAGGAAGGGGTTTTTTTTTAGGTTTGCTGAGCCCAGAACACAGTGCTGCCTGGTGTGAGCGTGCAGCTCTACCTAACTGCAGTCTGTGTACAGGAGCAGTGATCCTAGACAAGCCAGTCATCCTAATGAGTCCAGCATCTGCAGAAGCCTGCCTTCACACACGTGCTCTTCTGAGTACCAGGAGAACAACCACTAGAGTGGGGTATTGTTCTAGAGTGTGTGTGTGTGTGTGTGTGTGTGTGTGTGAGAGAGAGAGAGAGAGAGGAGTGGAGTATTGTTCTAATGCATGTGGGAGGATTGTGGATGCAGCTGGATCCCATGTGTGGTTTGTGGTTAAGGAGCTGACACTATACAGTAGAGCTACACAAATCACAGCCCTGGAGATGCAGCTCCTACAGAATTTCCACACTCCCCTCACCGAAGCTGTGGAGATAAAATGATCACACTGTTCAATTAACTGTCAGTGATGAACTCCAGGCCTGCATTTCAGTTCTAGATTTGAGTGTTATATTAGAACTCTGACGGGACAAAGCAGTGCTGACTGACTTAGGTGATTCCTGACTAAAGCACTTGGGCTGTGTGTGTTTGTGTGTGTGTGTTGCAGACATATCAGGTGTACGCCATGCGCTCTGCTGAGGAGGTCTACAAGCTTCTGACAGCTCAGAAGAGCAGCTACGTGATCATAGAGGAGGAGCTATGTAACCAGATGAGCACTTCTAGAGGCTGTAGGATCAAAGACCTGCTCGACTTCGCCAATGGCCACGTAAATCATTTTACTGCGATGAAAATATTTAAAGATTTACATATTACAAATAAAATATTGAGTTGTCATGAATGTGTTTCATTTTCTTTGTAGAAAACCAGACATTCTTTAGTGTAACCTGTTTAAGGGCTTTTTCTGTTTGTTATATTCATCTTCTCCACTAGGTGGTGTATGACAAAGGTGAAACGTACACTTTCTCCAAGTACGGACGATTCTGTCATGAAATCAAAATGAACTACTCCCCGTATACCAACTACTTCACTCGAGTGTTCTGGAACCGCTCATATCACGTCTACCGCGTTAACTCCGTCATCTCCTTCCAGTACTGAGTATCACCGTTTACTCATCATCTATTTTGTTCTTTTTTTTCTCTCCTTCTCTGACTCAAGCTTCATGTTACATCAAACTCCTGGACTGTGAGCTATGAAATACCATGAGATCTTTTTAAATTTATATACATTTTATTATTTTAATTTGAATCAGATTTCAATTATGCACAATGGAGTTTGGTGCTGTGTGTGTGTCTGTGTGTGTGTGTTTACACTTCTCTGTCTGCTGTCCTTAATGTATGTCATATGTGATCTGTACCACAGTTGCTTTCTTTCTTCAGTCGCAGGATGCAGGACGTAAGTATTGTGGGTATTGTAGTTTTTGAGTTTGAGAATAGTGCAGGCCGCTTCTGTGGTGGCCTAAATAAGGAATTTGTCATATCATGTCAAATGACTGCTGTATCTTGTATATAATTGGAAATGTGAGTGAGAGTTCTCAGCTGCTGTTCTGGATAATCTCGGTAGTGCAGGAGGATGTTTAACCTTTACACTGATGTAAATCCAGTCCTGCAGTTTTCCTTCTGTTCTCCTGCCTCCCCGGTGAGCTGGCTGTGTTTGCTCTTGCTACTTCCATTCTGTACAACACACCTTGTGTGCTGTAGGACACTTCCTTAGCGCCTCGACATCACAAGACTACACACACGCCTGATTTGGCTGGTCTAAGGTGCTGTGACAGAAAAGGGGGACCCTCCCTTCTCTTCTGAAAAGCCAAATGTGGTTTTCACCATGGATGGATTACCATCGAGTTTGGAAATGAGACCGGACTCGGGCTGAGTGGCCAACCATGCTGCTAAGAGCTGCTTTTGCAGGCCGTCCCTGCAGGGGCCCAAGCTCTGCCCACAGCTCTGTCAGGGAGGACTGAATCGGCACGTTGCCTAGAAAACCCATGCAGATATCCGGAACTGCAAGGTGGTGCTCCTTGTGGAGTAACTGGTGGATACAAGTCGAGACCATTGCTCAGGTTAATAAGTTCGTCCCATGCCTTATGGGCTGGGTTTTTATTTTTGTGCTATTCAGATTTTCCCCACCCCATTTTATTTCATTTTGTTTATGTAAAACCTAAGTGTAGGAACAGAAGGAAACACATATTTTTACGTAAAGATGCAAGTTTGTTTTTTCTCCCGATATAAATATTTGTGCCTTTTTTGTTTCCTTTGTCCCCTAGTAGTGCGTCTTCTGGATCATGCTTCATACATTCAGTGAACAAATGATAAATATTGGGCAAATCTCTCTGTTTGCCTTTCAAGTTCTGATGTTTAGACGATGCAAATGTATCTGCCTTAATTGTGAAGGTATTTTATTGCAGTTGTTCCACCATTGACGGAGTACTGTCTTCAGACCGTGTGATCATGTGATTTGTTTTGTTGTGAACAGTACATGGTTATATTAAAGCAACTATACACCCCAGTAGACGTGAAGTTTCATGATCTGACACCACTCTTATATTGTGCAATTAGAAATAACCTGCACTGTTCTGTCCTGTTTAGTATTCTGTTACACAGCCCACAGCGGTCTGAGACTGAATCAGTAACTCCGGTTTGGTGAGATACTTCTTGGAAATATCAAATATTGAGAAATATAAGCAATTTAAGGTTACAGTACTTCTAGTGGTGATTAGTAGTTATTGTTTACACACACAGTTTGATTTGGTCCTAAGTAGTTAAAGACTTTTATCAAACTTTTTACCTTTTGGTTTGCTTTCTAATGGAAAAATCTAGCGTACCAAAACGCTTCACAGCAAACCAGGTGAGAATGTTCTCTAGTTAATAGTCAGATTGGTCTGGACGGGAGTAAATGCGTGAATGTCCTGTGTTCTGAACTAGTGCATATTTCTATGCGGTTTAACGAGAAGCAGAGATGGCATTTGTTTATAGCTTTAGTAATTATCTGATTAATATGCCAAGAAAGCTCAAACTTGTGGAGTACAGCTGATGGTTGGATCGGATCGAAGTCAGATTTCGTTCTCACCACATATAAACAGTTCCAGTATTAGTTTGGGGAGACCGAGATCTTCCCAATTGCCATATTCACATCTGCCCAAACGAATCGCACCGAGGGTGAAAATGAACCAAAGGTTGTAGTTAACAGATGATGCTGCCATGATGCCATTTGAACTGAATATATGGAAGCGTGGCAAATGTTTATTTCTGATTTATAATATTACAGTATATAATGCTTTGTATTAGGTTTGTATTTGTATTAACAATACAATAGTGGGATAGCTTGAAGATTAAATCATCTATGAATTATGGAGTGATTAATTGACTTGGGCCTTTTCAAACAGTTTGTAAATATAGCACGGGAGGATATGTAAAGTAAATATTACGTACGTTATACCTAAATGTAACATCTTTTCCAAACAATTGCGCCAGCCGGGAATCGAACCCGGGTTGCAAGAATGGGAATCTTGTATGATACCACTACACCACTGGCGCTTGTAACCGCAAATCTGGCTTGCTAATTATGGTTAAACAGGCTAAAATAAATGTCATATTTGTCCATTAATTAAGGGATATGGTTTAATTCTAGCATGAGTGTCCGTGTGTGCGATTCCCAAACACTCTCGCAGTTGTAGCGTGGTAGCACGCGCCAGGATCTGCTGCTTGTCGCGCGCTTTGTCTTCCCCAGACAGCCCCCCCCCCCCACTTTAGTCTGGCTGGACCTGTCCAGCAGGGGCAGACTTAACGATCTGTAGCCCCTACCGCGGGTAGGATAAGCAAAAGACACGACAAGGTACATACGACAAGGCAGCATATTTCTAAAAAGCTAAAATAACCAAAAAGGAATGTGACTTACTGAGCCACTCACACGCCTACAACTTCATCAATTAACGCATTAAAAGTGCCACATTTAAACAGATCAGATCAGAACTCCTCCCATCACCTGCATAGAGGTAAGGTGGACATTAAGTTGCCATATTGTCAATTGTGATTTTCACCCCAAAATTACCCCTCCGCCTTTTCTGCTTTAACCTCCAGGGGTTCTTTGTACACTTGCTGTCCTAAAACAAACCATATTTCTGTATAAAGCGACGTGTCCAGCCCCAATACATTTGATACCATGCATCTCTGAGTAAATATTTTCTTGCACTGCTAATCTCTTTTGGGTCATTCCAGGATTTTGGTACATTTCCTGTCCCACCACTTAAATTTCAAATGTACATATCCAAAATATCTAAATGACTATTTTTTTAAAACATGGTACTTGTTATAAGACAAACTGTAAAATTTGGTGGAAAAATAAGCGCCTTAGATATTATTCAAAAGACCGAATACCTTTGAACCACCTCAAAAAATGGCCATTTTCTCTTGTCCCACACATTGGGTGACCAACTCCTTTGCCAAATTTAACAATTAAAATAAGCTCTAAATAAATTACTTCCTCTTGTATATTGTTGAAATGCATCTCCTTTACTTATGAAAACAACTTATTTGGTCTACATTGTATTGCATGTCACAGTTTTTACACTATTAAGTTGTGTCCCACAACATGCGCGCAACCCTGTTACCATAAGGAATTTTATCTGGCAGAGAAAGGGTTAAAAATATTTGTGTACTAGCACAAAGGAATTTGCATCACAAGGACATTTCCTGCCCACATGGCAAGAAAAATGGTAAGTGCTCTAACAATTTTGAAGGTTTTTTTCCAAATATGTTTGTCCAAGTTGTGTGTGTCACTCAGTGAATGCAACCCTGTTCCTCATATTGTAAGACTAATATTGAGTAGAGTCAAAATTTACTTTATATACTTATATAACCATATTTGTCCTTGATCTTGTATACATAGCTAAAGGATCTGTTCCTGGGGTAGACCACAACTTAGCCTAAATTTGCAACCCTGTTAGTCGCAACCCTGTTACTGCATACCAATTTACTGCACACCAATCTAATAAAGAAAAAACTTCTTCCATATCTGAGATTGACGAATCAAACGTTTTGATAGTTTATAACCTGTAGATCAGTGGCGTGCACAGACATTTTGGGGGGCAAGTGCTCGGGCGGGGGGGGGGGGGGGGGGGGCACAGAGAGGTTGGGTGTGTGCGAGGTGGTGGCTCATTTCAGGGCATTGTTTTTAATCGCTCAGGTTTTCAAAAGATCAATTCAAACTGACCTCAGTAAAATGTTAATAATAATAATAATTTAAAAAACCGAAGTTTCAAAAGGGCACTTTCGTTGATAAAGGGCAGAGTTGGTGGTGCTTTAGCACCACCTGACGTCTATGTGTGCACGCCACTGCTGTAGATTATAAATATATGATTTAAAATGATCAAATTGAAGATCAAATTTTCAGAAGTTACCACCCCTGAAATGTACCAAAATCCTGGAATGACCCTTTTGGGAAGCACAGGTAATCTGGCCCCTTGAGTTTGGCAATATGCACTAGGCCACTTCCTTTGCCTTCAGACTGGGATAGAAACTAGAAACACTGGATTATTCACTTCCAGCAGGAATTATTTATAGCAAATGCAAACAGGGACTTTTTCCTTGACACTAAAGCGCTGGCCCAAACCATCGTGTGCTTAAGTGTTATGGAAGTATTTATGCGATTTAAACAACATACCAAACGTTCTTCTGATCAGCTCCTGCGCTTTATTCCTGTCATTAGCTGCTAAATCTGCCTGTAATGTTCAGGCGGTGTGTTAGATCTAGCATAGACATGGAAATAAACATAACTGGCAGGTGCATCTCCCAGAGAAAGGTTGGGTAAAACCGCTATTCTAATTGCTGCATTCCCGTTTGGGAACACAGAGACGTTCAAGAGATTTGTTGTTCTTCTGTTTCATCTCCAAATACAGCATATATCTCGCTGATCATCTTTGATGACGCAACACCAAAAATCTTTGATCATTAGCAATGCCTTGCTAAAAATTGTTTTTTTTTTGTTTTTTGTTTAACTAAAAACTAAACCTAGCTAAAAGTTAGTAATACCTACTGCAAATTCTGTTCAAAAGTGGGTATTACAAATAGTAGTGATTAACCCTCTACTGCACGCATTATTACACCAACATGCAAAAAATTTTTACAGTGTTTTTTATCACTTAAAATGAACTTAGATTTATATATTTAAAGTTTTTTTAGAAATATTTATTTTTTAAGGGGTACGTTTTGGTACGTTGCCATATGGCAACATTGTGCAACAATGGAAACAAGATCATACAGATCATAGAACTTTCATAGATGAGTATAATTAGTTTTGTTCACTGGAAAATGTTACAATTGATTAATCAATGAGAAATTTGTAATAAAAAGTGACATCTCATTCCTAATCCATAGGGTTCAATATGACGTTGGTCCACCCGTTGCATCTAGAACAGCTTCAACTCTTCTGGGAAGGCTGTCCACAAGGTTTAGGAGTGTGTTTATAGGGAATATTGACCATTCTTTATAAGCGTATTTGTGAGGTCACATACTGATGTTGGATGAGAAGGCCTAGCTCTCAGTTTCCGCTCTAATTCATCCCAAAGGTGTTCTATCGGGTAATGGGCAGGCCAGTCAAGTTCATCCACACCAGACTCTACCATCCATGTCTTTGCGTTACTCCAAGGACCTTGCGTTGTGCACTGGTGCACAGTCATGTTAGAAGAGGAAGGGGCCAGCTCCAAACTGTTCCCACAAAGTTGGGAGCATGGAATTGTCCAAAATGTCTTGGTATGCTGAAGCATTCAGTGTTCCTTTCACTGGAACTAAGGGGCCAAGCCCAGCTCCTCAAAAACAACCCCACACCATAATCTCCCTCCACTTGTACATGCATGGCTTGGATGCAGCTGCTTGTCCATGGAAACCCATTCCATGAAGCTCTCTGTGCAATGTTCTTGAGCTAATCTGAAGGCCACATGAAGTTTGGATGTCTGTAGTGATTGACTCTGCAGAAAGTTGGCGACCTCTTCACAGGTCTTCAGCATCCACTGACCCCACTCCGTCAGTTTACGTGGCCTACCACTTTGTGCCATTTATCTTATGACATGGTACACAAAAGAATAAACATATTTGTAAGCATATAAGCATATCTGTAAACATATCTGTCTAGTCCTACACCATTTATCTATCTATGTGTCTGTCTAGCTCCACTGACTATATTGTTCCATTGTTGCACAATGTTGCCATTTGGCAACGCACCTAATTTTTTGAATAAAAAGACAATATTATCATAATTTAAACATTTTTCTAATAAAATTAAGTCATAACGCCCCACAGAATCTGTCAGTATTTTTTGTAATGCTGTAAATGGACGAAAAAATGGCAAAATCATTGTAGATTGAGCAGCTCTTCGTCAGGTGACCTCAGTATGGGAACAGTGTGGGAAAAAGCACGACTTTGGAAGGAATAAATGTCATGTGATGTCCCCCAAGCACATAATTGGTTAAACTAAGGCCCCAGGTTCTATGTAAAAGCCAATCAGTATTGAAGTTTATTTTTAAATACCAGGAAATTGCAAAGAAATGGTATGTTGCCATATGGCAACACCGTGCAGTAGAGGGTTAAGGCTTTCTTAAATGAACCTGGGTGTTTCTTTTGACAGTGAACTTAAGCGTGAAAACAATGTTTGCAAAACTGCATCCTGTCTCCTCAGAAATAAATGTAAGGCCTGCAAGGTCTCGGTGAAGATGCTCTCCTTGTTGTTTTGACGGCAGGTCTGGACTGCTGCAGCATCTTTGTGTTCACTCATACTCCATCTTTAGCTGGTGGAAAGTGCAACATCCTGCAGGGAGAACTGTGTCATGCACACACCAGTAAGAGAGCACAGTTCACCTGTTCTGACAGCTGCTCTGACGATTCTCAGAATAGGTGCTGAAATATAATGACCTTCAAATGTCTCCTGTATTTCACAGGAAACATCGTTTTTCTTTTGTGCCTAATTCAAAAAGCACTCAGAGCTCAATCCCCTCTGAGGATGGCATTGTAAGTGGGTGTGGCTAATCTGCTGTAAAATGAATAGGTGGTTATATGTAAATGAGCACATTCTAATGACATCAGCTAAACTGTGATTTCAAAACAAGCTGTTCTTGTAGCTAAGATGTCATGGGCTCTGTGGAATGAGTGAGCAATGGGTTTTGAAACGTAATCGATATTTATGTATTACTTCAAAATGCATTTTTTAATAAAGGGAAGGAATTTCAGTTTCCTTGATGGGACCCATTAATTAGATTTAAAATTAGCTTTTTGCTTTATTTTCTTAATTGTCAAACATTTCATTTTATTTTATTCCTATTGTATATGGCACTTTGTAAATCCTGATTAAAATGTGCTAGAATAATAACATCATAGATGTGTAGACTTAGATAAGTCTAAGTCTAGATCTCAAAATGACATACAAATTGGGATCTTGAAATGTTGCTCCCTGGTTTTGTCTGTCAAGCAGGTCTCATGAGAAACCCTTCCCCAGCTTGCTGATCCCAGTCTTCAGGGCCATGTGCACTGGCATGCTCCATAACTGCCTGTAAATCAATGCACTTTTGTGTCTCCTGGGCCTTAACCCACCTGGATCTCTGCAGGGATGGCTCATTATCTAGAGTGGGATCAGGTGTGTCGGGGCACTGGAAACGCTGAGTTAAGCAAAGCATCTGGCTTCCTGGGGACTGAGAATGCTTGATTTAGTTTTGTTTTTTTGAGGAAGGACTCATCCTGCACCCTACACCCTCACCCTACATCATACACCCTCACCCTGCAATTTACACCCTCATCCTACATCATACACCCTCATCCTGCACTCTACACCCTTACCCTGCACTCTACACCCTCACCCTACATCATACACCCTCACCCTGCACCTTACACCCTCACCCTGCACTTTACACCCTCATCCTTCATCATACACCCTCATCCTGCACTCTACACCCTCATCCTGCACTCTACACCCTCACCCTACATCATACACCCTCATCCTGCA